>NW_023503614.1:0-127710 GCF_014529535.1 Bradysia coprophila
TGCTGTTCACCCTTGAATTTATTTTGAATCTTGTATGACGTGTAAAGCCTATGTGCAGAATGTAAAGAAATGGCGTTGATTTGATCGAATTTGAACTATAGTCGCCTGGCGGTATTGCAACAATTTTCCATTCGTCGTAATCTGTCGAATGATTTACTTGTTTGCGTAAAAGAAATTTCTGATTCATTACTGTGTTTATTTGAATTCGTTTCGATACAGTTAACTGTAGAATTTATGTAAGTGGACTGAAGAAGTATCACTGTTTATGTATCGCAAAAAAAAAAAAATCAAAATCCGTCTGTTAATCCTAAATGAAAAAAGATTACTGTTGAACTAAAACATGATGGTTTTCCTTGTGTCATTCGAAATCTTATTTGACCTTGACAGTACTATGTCTTAAGGTATGTTACCATGTGTTCTTCTGCTGTTACATAGATAAGAGTCGGTTTTTGTTACTTTCTATCTGTTTTCTGTATGAAAACAACGGATTTCGTTTATAGTACGAAAATATCATTTATTGTCGATCGCCGTTGACATATCGTTCTTAGACTCAAAAGAGTTTGTTGCATATAAGGTAATGCGATCTTAATCACTAAAGGTAAGTGTTTGTGTCATAGGAGGTAATGTAAATCTAGTCTTTTGATTCGTGAACATTGTTTCATCGAACAACGTCTCGTAATTATTTCTCATGTTTCTTACAATATCCAAGGAAAATGAATATTCATATTCATAATAGGAATGGATAAATTGTGGTAAAAGGGGCTCTACAAGTAGGGCAATCCATTTGAAGTGATTGAGTGCGCTGATGCATTGCATACAAAAGGTATGTCTGCAGTCAATTGTTGCATCTCTCATTTGAGACATACAAACGAGACAGGTGACGAGTTTTTCGTAATTATCTAGTTCTGTCTGAATTGTTTGACTAATGTTTCTAGTTTTGAATGCGATTTTCGTTCATTGCATTTGATTGGGCTAAGTTCCATGCATGGCCTTTGCTAATAGTAGCCAATTGGTTTTTTAATTTAGAAATTTGGTTGTGGGGATTAACCATATGAATTACGATCAAATCTTCTGGTTGCACCGTAAATGACTTAGACCACTGTAGTCTATCTGGCTCCGCATCTATGAGATTCAGAATGTAATTTTTACTATGGGTAATGTAAAGAAAAGGACAAGAACCGTATAAGAGAGCATGGAGTTTGAGTACGTCGTCTTTGTCGTTAAGCGATTGGAATCCTCCTCCACAATGAAAGCAAACTACTTTGTCTGCCCTCCGAGTATAAAATAATCCATTTAATATTAGACGCTTAATTTGCACGGGTATGGTTTTTGGCCAAAATCCTTCGTAGGTTTTGTTACGAGCTTCCCATGTTTGAAACTGGGGGTAGATTGGTGCTATTTGGCATGCGTCAAAGTCTAATTCCTGGATGATATGTTTTGTCTTGTAGGCCATATTTCTGAAAATGGTTTTACTATAACCTAGTTTGCTAACAGAAACTAACGTGTTAATATTAATTGTACTACGTCGTTAATGTGTTATTTGTCTTTATCCTCATAGAACTTTTTGGTTCTATCAATGTGAACAATTTTGGCTTTGTTGTTCCGTAGGATTTTAACGTTAACATCTGACACTATTTCGGTGATTGTAAAGGGTCCTACAAACGGATTATGGAGTTTTGTGGCTCTGTCTTCGTTAGTAAGAAGTATTTTGTCCCCCACAACATATTTAATCGTTTTTAGTTTGTTATCGTAGTATTTTTTGTTATTAATTTTACTTTTGAGAATATCTTCTTTGGCTATCTGATGGGAGATTTGTAATTTGTATTTGAGTTCAGAAACATAATCGTCATAATTGTAGACTGGATCTGGTTGCTTTTTGAGATTAGACGGTAATGCTAGCTTATATCCGAAAAGTAATTCGTGGCCAGAATAATTCCGTGGAAGAGTTTATGGAAGAATTAATGACGAAAACAGCATAAGGCACAAAATTTGGCCCAATTTCTCTACAAAGTTATTTGTGCGAGATCGTAGTATTGCCTTTAGAGTACTATGAGATCGTTCCAAAATTCCATTTGATTGTGGTCTATAGCCAGATGTCTTGTGGTGTTTTGCAACCTAGTAGTTTGAGAGTCCTTTGCATTATGTCATTAATGAATTCTCCCCCTAAATCCGAAATTACAGTTTCTACTACACCAAAACGTAAAATTACATGTTCTACAAAAAGCTCTAGCCACAGTGTCCGCTGTGTGGTCTATAATTGGAACTGCCACCAAAATATCTCGTCAAGTTCACATTGGGAAAGTGAAGATATATTTAAAACCGTGGAGTATTGGTGGGAAGTGGCCCAACACAATCCCAAATGCACCGAAGAGAAGGCGGATCTCCCCAAACTAGTAATCTGCATCGGTTGTTTATTTAGACCTTGTGGTTTTGTGAACTGACACGTTTTGCCAGTTCCGTACATATTCTTGAATGTCTTTTCGCATTCCCTTCCCATTTAAAGTGTTGGTTAATTTTCATAGACATTCGTCTAATTCCTTGATGTCCTGCTAGAGGAGCGTCGTGGAAATCGTGCAATGTTTGCATAATATCCTCTTTAGAAGATAGTATTGTTAATTTCGACATCAGAAATAGGAAATGAGTGGTAGAGTTTTGAAAGACTCGTTTAACTGTATCCTGTAATAGCGAAAAGTCCGTAGAATGATATTTAAAAGTATTTCGATTTACATGTATTTTGGTTATCTTATTTTTTGTCGTTAGAGTAAAAAGTTGCGTTATAATTTTAGATAACTGATCTGGATCGATAGACAACCCGTCCGTTAAAATTATAAAACGTTTGGATGGTTCATCACGATGAAGCGACCATGGTTTGATCTGCGGAGTGTCTAAGGAGAATTTCTGGAGGTATTTATCATCTTTCACGTGTACTAGAATCAACTCATATGGAAATTCCTTGACTAATTTCTCGTCTGTGGATTCGATTACTGTAGGGTATCGTGTTTTCCTCAATGCGTTGTGATTTATCTAAATTAATTTTCTTGATTATTTGGCTAGGCGTTTGATACGTTGCTTCATTGGCACGCTTGGTTGCCGATCGCGTAACTACTTTGATTTCTTTTGGTGAGGGGTCAGAAATGTATCGAGAAAGACAATCTGCAACATGATTTGTCTTTCCCTTTAATATGCGTTATGGTAAAATCGTATCCCGTTAGTTTCAAACTTCCACCTAAGTAATCGACTATTCGGTGATTTCAATTGCATGAGCCATTGTAAAGCCTTACAGTCGGTGAGTACCTCGAAGGGTTGTTGTTGTATGTAAGTTTTGTAATGACGAATTCCCCATACAATTGCGGCTAATTCTGCCTGTGATGCCGGATAACGTGTTTCTGCATCAGAATAAAGTACGGCTAGCATAACAGATGGGGAGTAAAATATCATCTTGTTTTTGGCAAAGAATTGCCGAGAAAGCAAATCGAGAGATGTCCGTACAGATGTAGAATTTCTTGTCAAAATCCGGGAATTGTAGTAATGGTGGGTTGGCTAGACAGGTCTTGAAATGGTCGAAAGACTTTTGACATTCCTCAGACCATGCAAACTTTGTATCTTTTTTGAGTAATGTATATAATGGCTGCGCATATGCAGACAAGTTTGGTATGTGACGAGAGTAGTTAATTTACCATACCCATAAAACTTTTAATTGCTTTAGCTGTTTTGGGTGTAGGGAAATTTAATATTGGTATGACCTTTCTGTGATCAGGAAGAACTCCTCTTTCTGATATGAAAAATCCCAGGAACGGTATTTTCTGTTTTTAGCAAATTGCATTTTCGGGGCGACAGTTTTAGATTGTATGTCCTTAGCGTATCGAATACTATTTGTATTCGTTCTATGTGTTCTTCAATTGTCTTGCTGTAAATGACAATATCGTCTAAAAATACATATAAATTTTCCCGATTAAATCCGCCAGTGCTATGGTCATACAGCGATTGAAAGAATGGGAAGAGCTACGAAGGCCTAGTGGTAATCTTATAAAACGATAGGAATGATAGCCACTGGTGAATGCCGTTTTGTCCCTACAGTCGGGATGGAGTTGAATTTGATTGTATCCTCGTGACAAATCTAGTGACGTGAAGTATTTCTGTCCTTTCAATTGGTCAAGAATATCGATTACTTGGACGACTGGGTATACTTCAGCTATCGTTTGCTCATTAAGTGCTCTAAAGTCGACTACGAGTCTCGTTCTGATCTTCCCCTGGTCGTCTGTTCCCTTTTTAACCAAATGTAGTGGACTGTTAAAAGGACTTCTGCAAGGTTCAATTACTCCTAGTACTAAGAGTTCCTGTACTTTCTTTTCAATTTCTTCCTTTTCAAACTTTGAACGTCGATTATAAGGTCGAACGTTCACTGGTTTAGCATCCGAATGTAGAGGAATCTGATGTTGTAAGATATCGCAACAAGTTAACTTGTCACCCTCTAAGTGAAACACATCGGTGTTGTTGAACAATAATTGATTTACTAGAGATATTGTGCTTTGATCCTTGTTTTCATTTTTTATTTTTGCTTTAATCTGATCAAATCGTTTTTGTTGAAGCAAATGTTTCTGTTCAGCGAAACTCAAAGTTGCTACCTGTAGCAAGGGTGTCCCTGTTAGGGTATAAAAGAGTAAGTAAACTTTATCCTCTTGTACTGATTTGGTGGTAGGTGTTATGTTCTCGTCACATATTTTGACTATCGAGTTGTCGTAAAGTTTTTTAATTGCATAGTAATGACCTTGCTCAGTGCTTGTGCCTATGTGACAAATTGCTGAGTGAAAGGTGTAACTTAGGGGCTGTAACTGTGTGTCCCCGACCATAAATTTACGCAAATCAATTAATTCGTTGATTGCTATGGTCGAATTGTTTTTTTCATTAATAGTAAGGTTTCGGTTAATTATGAAACATAATAATTGAGGAGGTATTTCTAGCGAAACTCGCCTTATAGTGGTATCAGATTGTTGACAACCGTCGCAAATGTATTCTTTCATTGTTTCGGGATGAAAGTATTTCGCTACACTTTGTTGTAGTGATGGGGTCAGATCGACTATTATTTCATTAAAAGGTTCGGAGAAATCTTGTCGTAATTGACACTGAATGCATTCTAAATTAACCAAAAATGAACCTCGTAATGTTTGTGTGATTATAGAATAATCTGTTTCACAGACGGATTCCCTATCTAACAATTTTGTGTGAATGGTTTTTAACAGATCATGAACGTCTTCTTGTCTAGTATTGCCATTCACTTGAAATTGATCGACCGTCCACCCATGATATAAGTATGGGCGAAAAGGAGATGTGGCTTGTTTGTAAATTTTGAATGTTTTGAACAAAACACAACCAATGCAATCGCAACGTTTCCCTTTGTACGATGTTGTTAATTGAGTCTCTAATAAATGCATTCTGTCACGAAAGAGTGCTTGAAAAAGAGCATTTGCGTAACACATGTTGTTTGGATTTGATAATCCTATTAACTGACACGTTTGATGTCGGCCAACATCATTCGTTGAAACCTCAGGTTTTGTTTTGGCTATTACTGATTTATGTTCATTGACCTCCATTTTACGTTTACGATGTACTAATGCATCTTGAGTAATTGGATCCATACGTCGTTGTATACAAGACGTAAGTCTCTGATCGTTTGAAGTATAAATATAATTGTTCACTAAATTACTGGTACCTGAAAGTGGATTAATGTTCTCTTTGTTTTCGGAACTTAAAAAATATTGATTATGAATGATATTTGGATGGGCATTTTGTTGATCAACAATATCTTGATTCTGCATTTTAGCTATTTCAGAACTACATTGTTCTTCATACATTTTTGGCAATAATTCATATAGTAATTCGCATATATTCGTATCGATATAGTTGTCCCTATAAATAGTTTTTAAAAAGAATTCGGTTGAATGTAATGGGACCTCATCTAAAAATAAATCTGGGTGCTCTTGGCAATTAGTAGGTTCGAAAATTATAATCGACACCAGCTTGTAGAGTACATCGCTCGAACTCTCATGGTTCGATTCTTTTCTTGTTAGGTATAAGTTCCTTTGAATATTAACGTTGTTGTTGTTTGTTTCAGAAAAATCCAGTATATTCGTTCGATTAATACCAACATGTAGAAATTTGGGTGGTCGAATCAAATCGTATGTGATGTGAGCTGAATACCTCCACGTGCAGAAAGGACAGCTAGAGGAATTATCCATAAAAATTCTTGTCGTGAAGAAATCCGACATCGTCGATTGGATTGAGTCGCTTGGTATGCAGTTGAACTTATAAAACGGTATAATATCGGTTTTAACCGTATGACATTTCTTACATTTGATTGTAGTTCGTATATTACCACTGAGTAGTTGTACCGTACGATTGAATAAATTGCCATATCTGGAGCATTGTACACTGGACAGTCGGTCAAGGAAGAATTGAGACAAGGATTGTTGATAAGAAGCGATTGAATCATAAGTGGTATTGTTTGGAGGTAGGTCCAGGTTAAATTTAATGCCGTTGTATAAAATCTGTATAGCTCTACAACCGAAACAATAGCAGTTAAGTTGTTGTTGAGCTGGGCATTGACCTGCATCGAATTGTAAATAGCTCAATAAAGGTAATAAAATCAATTGCAAATAAGTTTCGATTGAAGTATAACGATTGTCATCTTGGATATGGATGCTGTTGGCTATGATCGGCTCTGTTAGTCGAGCAGGTAGTAATTTCAAAGAATAATCACTAAAGTCGATGATTAGCTGATGCGTTATTAAAAAATCGTATCCTATAATTGCATCTTGTTTTAAAGCAAGTGCATCATCCCCCATAACATGGAAATCGTGTTTCAAAATGGAATTGTGGAAATTTATGGTAACAGGGCATGTGCCGAGTGTTGTTAATGTGCCTGGTGCAATGCCAATCAATGGTGTAGCATTTTCACTGGAAATTTTCAGATAAGAAGGAAGAAGAGATCGTTTTATAATACAAATTTCGCTGCCTGTGTCAACTAAAAATTTTAATGTATGTTGCTGGTCACCTATAGTAGCCTTAAGTAGTAACTCTCTCTTTTGGTCTACTGTACTGTCAAAAGTCATTCGCAACAAATTTACTTGGGAGATTTTGGTATCCATCGATCCCTTATCTTCCCATCGATTGAATGAGTGGTCCGGGGTGTTTCTAAAAAAGACACCTGTTTGACTTGCTCGGTTAAATTATCAACCGTATTATGAACGCGATTTGCATTATCATTGGTCAATCGCGCATAGCAAGAATCAATCGTGTGACCACGACGATTACATCGTAAACATATCAGATTTGCATTTCCCGTATTTCGCACAGTATTAGCAAAACTTGGACGAAAATTCCTGTTTGTGTCAACATTGTTATAACTCGTAGTTTCCCTATCACGAGGGAATGGAGAATTCGGTCGAGAAGGATATGGTTGCCAGTTAGTGCGATTTCTAAACGGCGTTCGAAAATGGTTACGTTCAGGCATGAAAAATCGTCTATTCGTGCGCGAATTTTGATTATTTGGATTATCGGAGGCATGTTCCGGTAGCTCTTTAGCAACCGTTATAGACGGTTTCAATACTTTCACGAATGGTTCTTCTTCGACCGCCTTTTTAATTATATCGTCTAAAGACGTAGCTTCGAAATTGAGGATACGATATTTCAAGGGTGGTTTCAACCCTTCCCTGAAAGTGCGAATGGCAATTTTTTCGTGTTCTTTTTTGAACGACGTAATAACCTCCGCTGTGTCGTACTGCGCCGCTATCAATTCACTCAACTCTCGTAGTTTGTCTTTGACCTCATCAGCGAACTCTTTACAAGAAAGAAGTTCGCTTTGTGTCATTGACATTAATTCGTTCTGTAATGCCGCCGTTGATTTAGCTACTTTTATCCCCTCTGCTAAATCTTTCTTAAAAACTGTCCAATCGTCATATTTCTTACTTTCGAAAATGCGAAACGCTTTTCCACTTAATTTGAAAATGAGGTGTGAAAGGAATTTATTTTTGTGATCGTTTTTGAGAGAGGCGTTAAAAGTATCGCATCGTTTGATGAATACTGGTAAGGACTGGATGTCTCCTTTATATTCTGGAATCATTCGGTTAAAATCGGCTATGGAAAAGTCGGCCATTTCGTTATGTTCCCGAAAAACTGAGGTAATATCTTCAAAACTGAGGGATCGACCCACTAGTTTAGGGTCTCTTGTAAATGTGTTTAAATTATGAGGTAGTGTGATACTGGTTGGACAAAAGGGATTACTTGTTTGTGATGTTGCGGTCCTGGGAGTTTTTCTTATGGAACGTAATCTACGTAAATGTAAATTATTGTCGTCGTACGTGTACCCAAGGCGTTTGGCTTCCTCTAAAGCTACTTTATCAGACGAGATTCTTTTGCGAACTTTGTCAAGAAATGACATATGTGCTTGTAAATTGGTTCGAACTGAATGTTTCCTATTATATTTATTGTTTGGATATGGTGAGTATACTTAGAAATCTCAATAGAATTGACGTAATAATCCTTTATATTTGGTAATCGAATAATTTTCCTGGTACTGTACTGAATTTGAACATTATCCGTACAGCAAATAGTTAATAAAAATTCCGATTATGTGATTGTTCAGAGTTTTTCATTAATGTTCACCGATAAATAAAAATAGAAACCGAAACGTTCTGTAAGGACTTTGATGAAGACAACAACAACACAGATTTGTTTTGCCGAAACATGCAGTTGAGTTGAGGTATACTAACTTGACGTATTTGGAGTATAGAATTTGTAATTTATGTCGATTACACCACTCGTATGATATTAAATTGCTGGACACTGACTCGTTCGATTTTCTGAATGTTCACACCAATGATCGTTTTAATTGCTATTGTAACACTTTCGTCATTAATTAATTTGTTTACGAAATATCGTGAAATGAAAATATCGTTTTACGATTTTCCTCGAGCACTATGATAATCTTAGTAATTTGTTTTGTGATTGTTCGAGTGGATGCAATAAAATTCCTCGAGATTTTGGGTCACTGTTTGTATTTAACGAGAGAAATGCTGATGCTCTAACAAAAAGAATTCGTATAATTGAAGCACTAAGTAGAGAGTTCACTAGTAATAAAATTTCCTTTTTACTATTAGATTTTTTTTTTGTTTCGAGTAAATCTCTGATGCGTTCAAACGTTAACGTAAGACTGATTAAAAATGTTGAAATAATTTTCTATGTGAAGAGAAGAATTATTCCTAGCATGGAAATTTGATCAGACAGTGTTTAGATTAACATGTGGATGTCATAAAATTTGTTGGCGAGGACTTATCGTCTATTTAACATATATCTCGCTTGTTTTTTGTAAAGTATTAAGCAATGGGAAAATAATTTCGGTGCAATACCGCAGGGAAAACAAAAATTTGTTTTGCTGTTTTCGAATCCTGAGAATGTTAGAACGATGTATTATATCGAAAGTGTGGAGCCTCTTCGGTAATGAAAAGAAATTAACGTAATCGTGGGACCAAACGAAAAAAAAAATTTCGTTGTCCTATTTTTTTTTTTGTTGTTGTTAAAAATGCGATTACAAAAAAAAAACTGTTGTAGACGGTTTATTACCTGCTACCCTTCTTTGCTTTGCGTATATGTGTGCTTATGCAGAATAATAAGAAACTGTTGACCGTGAATATATGGTAAAAAAATGTTTGACTATGAAAGTGTTGTAGGATATTGTTGTTGTAAAACAATTTATATTTGACTTACCAGAATATCCTTTTCATTATGGTTTGTCCAGAGTTTGTTCTCTCTATTTTTTGTTATTGACACCAATATGTAGAGTGCGGACTGGACTCAGTAAGGCTGACCGAGCGTATGTAAGCGTACCAAGTAAAGATCTTATTTTATGCAAACCAATAACTTTATTCACAGTAAAACATTAATTTCACAAATATTCTAACACAAATATACTATTACAATTATTAACAACACGAACGATAATATGCTTCTCGATTACTTATTACAACTGACTCTACGATCTGGGCATACTATCGCTTATATGCCCAGAACTAACATGTGAAGGATAGTGGCCCATTAAACTCCCGTTAAATTCCCATCAATTCGATAAGGCTCCCGTAAGATCCTGTGTTAAACCCTTTATCTTTTGAGCTATAAAGATTACACGAGATTTATTTATCCTAAGCTCATAAATCCTATCTTATCTAAATCACTAACCTATTCACCCCAATTATTTATTTACATGGTTTTTCCATGTTTTCCTTATCTGCTATTTTAATATTGTGGGAATCTACCCAATTAGTGATATCTATTTATGCTTCATCTTTGCTAAATCGCCTTAATTTATGCTACTCCAAATAATTAGTCTAACAGGCGTTACTATAATTTGTACTAAAACAGGGACGTACTGAGGCGTGGTGCTGGTACACTACAAATTTGATTTTTGGTTAAATTCGGATGAGAAATAGTACGAAGAAAAAGATAATAACCGCAACAAATGCGAACAAATCATCAGAATCAGAGGTTGCTGACGCATCCTGTGGTTCCAAATTTGTGTTCTGGATGGTACACGGTGTACAACCCTGTGTACAGTCAAGACCTACCATCTGTGCTGGGGTACTTTGTGACATATTGTTTGTGTTGAGCGTATCTGTGATCGCTGTTGGTTGCGCGATCAATGGTTGCGCACTAAAAAATTTACAGAGGTGGTGAATTCTAAACAATCTAATGGTGTTGGTTCAAACAACTCACTTCATATCCATTTTTCCTATAACAAAACCAAATACAATTGGCGGTTGATCTGTTTTGACATTCAACAAGTGTCCGGCTAACTCTACTGTCATGTCACCTATTCCATCTAATAGATGACAGTGTGTAAAAAATGAAATTCAAAATCTGCATTTGAATTCTCTTCGTGAATGGTGTTACCTATGGAGTTGATATCACGATTATCCTGGTTTTATTGCATTGATTACACGTTGAACTTTGTGGTTTTTATTAATATAACTTTATTGATAACTTGGGTTTTATTCACAATTTTACTTGTTATTACTATAATAATTCTGCATTTGAGCAGCACTTATAAACTTGTTCGATTACGAAGACTAAGTTAAATAAACTTGACGAACTTCCTCTTTCTTTTCCGGTTTCTGCAGGATTTCCATCGCTGTCAAACGAAATTAGATCGACACTACGGCTGAAACATTTTCAATTTTGAGAAATTTGTTTTACAATCGAAAAGTTTTTCTTTTTACCTGCGGCGGGATTGAATCCATCTTTTCCAAACAAAACCCATTAGAGCGATCAGAGCTGATCCAAAAAAACAGCCAATAAAATACCAGACGTCGTGATTGACATTTTGACCATCGAAGGAATCGTCGGCTAGATCCATCGCGACACCGACCACTGTACCGGGCGTCGATTTGATTTCACCAACATCCACTGGATTTCCAATTGGCGCCACATCGTAAGTGAAGTGCACAACACTATCGACCGGATAGCTGAGCGGTAGTCAATAATTATTGGCATGTTGTTCTTCATATTGTGATTATAATAACGTTTGAAAACTATCATTAAGATTTCCGGTAAAATATCTATTTTAGTAATTTTATTTGCTGAATTTATAGCATTACAGTTGTTACAACTGTAGTCATCAACGTGTTCGGAAGAAAAATATAGTTTGAGGGCTTCCGTTACCGATGGAGATGGTTCTAAAATTTTTTCCATAAATTCATCTTGGTAATCTTGCAATTGTTACAATGAGAGCATGTTGCATACCTTTTAAGACCACCTAAGAAATGTGTAGGTAAGGTTGAAAACAGTTTTGTCTGATAACATTCATCGTTTGTGAGACGAAGTGTAATCATCTTCATTAATTCGTGAGCGTCCTCTTGAATTAAGCTGTAGGAAGTACAAAAATTTGTTTTCACCCAATCGTGAAAAATCTGGGGTTTAAAAGGGTATCTGGCTGTATTGTATGATGTGGTTGTTGTGACTAGTATACAACCAATACAATTGCATGATGAAAAATTATGTTTGTCTAAAGTGTCAATGATTTTTTTTAATCAAATCAATTAAAATTGCTTGCAATAGAGAATTTGCATAGCAAAAATTTCCGTCATTTATAAGACCTATGGTCTTATTACTTATCAGTAATTTACTTTTTTCATCAATTGAATTGAAATCATATGATGAATGTGATTTCCTTTTTCTCAAATTTGATGCAACTTCGGTATCAAAATTGTCTATAAAATGTTTAGGTGTCCATAACTTCGATACAGTATCACTTTCTGTGGTATCGAGGGAATCAGGTTTAATAGAATTCATATTGTCACATGAATCATTATAGATATCATGCTGGTTTGTTTCAAAATTTTCTAACATTGCCTCTAAGGGCCAAATGTCATCAATAAAATCATGGAGAAGTGTCTCGGAGGGTACTTCCAATTTATTCGTAATACGAGGAAAATCTCGTTCAGTTTTAATATACAATAGTTCAAAAGTATTTTCACACACTTCGTCATTGTCTATAAATATTGACGTGTGATAATCAGGGATTTGCCTACCTAATTTATTTTGTTGAATCGCGAATGATGGAACTACATCAGATTTTTGAAAAATGAGTAGTGATAGTAGTATATGTCGTTGACTTCAAAGTCTTTGTTGAATCGTCAAGAATTTGAATTATGATCAAGTTTTGGATTAGAAACTGTTTATTGCAAATTACATGATCATGAACAGTATTGTGTCGTCTAAAACCTAGAAATAAAAATAAAGGTGTCGAAACTACCTTTACACTATTTATGGTGGAGTATTTACGGGAGCAGCGTGTGGTATCCCGTATTCCGAATAGTGAATGATGAAGGGAATTTGCACCTTCAACACTGTTGTTCGGCTTTACATCCGCCATCCCTGTTGTGCTCAAACGACAACCTGCACCTGTTTATAATGAGGATGATGTGGTGTTGATGTGAAGAAAAGATGCCCAAGTTTCTTGGGAATTGGCACGAAAAAATTTGGCTGCTGCTAAGGTGACTTCTAAGAAATATCATGACCGTACTCTTAATGTCCATAATTTCCATGTTGGTGATCTGGCTGTTGCTACAGCACCTCCCAGAAGTAAGAAACTTGACCCGAAATTTAAAGGGCTATTTGAAATTATTCACAAGTATGACGATCACACTGTAGCTGTTAAGCAGGTTGGGAAAAAACATCCCGAAACTATGAACGTGGTACGTTTGATTCCATATGTGATGTGGCCTGACAGTTTTCAAGAGAAAGATGAGATGAAGGAAATTGCCGTGAAAGGCAAGAATTGATTGCATGACTTACCATCGTTCGTTTGAGCAGTTTTCATATTTTCTTTAGATATTAAATTTTTACCTTAATTTTTCTTTGCTGTTTCCTGTATGCCCATGTACAGCTTCCCTTTTGGTGCCGACGCCGTCTTCAATTACATGCACACAATATATTCTGTATCCATTCTTTATTTTGATATAATTGGTTACACGTTTTGAATTGCATGCTTATGGACCCTCGTTATGCTGGTTCCCCTTCTGTCCAATTGATGCCTGTAAATAGTTATTCATTTGTTACTCACGCTTCCTTTGGATGAGTTTTTTTTTTCTTTTACTTACTGAATTCCCCATCCCATCCTGATGGAATATGCCACTGCTCACGAGCGCATCCACTTTCCAGATTTCGGAACAGCGTTTCACACGCATCCACCCGACCACCTCGTATTCCGACGATGCGTTCCCTTGATCTGGGCAGAAATCGTCTTGCAACGTGAATGCATATGTTTCTGTCCCTTAAGGCACGGATTCCCGCTCCCCCAGCTCCTATTATGATGCCCGCACCCTCATTGTCAGTTAAGAATTGCATTTCACCATTCTGTCTTCCATTACGATGACGGAAGTAATCTCCGTTGGCTAACAGATATTCCATAATCACTTCTCGGTACCCATGTAGGGTCAAAGTAGTTGCTCTCGTTCCTGCGTATGTTAATATACGCAGCCCGGTCACTATGTCCAGGCTTGCCGGCCGCATGAACATTTTTATGAAATTTCTGGTGACTGTCGGTGGTACGAGGAAACGGTAGAAATATTTATGTCGATACCCTACAAGGTGGATATACTGATTTATAATTGTTTCCTATGTTGGTTGTTTTTCTTTTTGTACTTACATGGCATTATTCTCGACACGAGTAATTCCTCGTCACTGTCATCTGATTCCGATTCATCTTGAACTGTCGGCGACGCCGGCGGTAATTGCACTGCTCCATGCGGCACTTGTGGCATCACTCCAACACCTTCAAACACCTTTGGAGTCATGTTTATGTTCTTTTTGTTTTTTTTTTGTTCTTTCTTTTGTGATTTCTGTCCAATTTCACACTTTGGCAGTTTTTTTTAATTAATTTTCGAAAACGGAATTTTTTTTGTCTTTAATTTCTTTTACCACTTTACGCTTTACACTTGTTTTTGTTACGAAATGTTATTCTTTTGCTGATGCTTTATTGGTTTTGAGGGGATTTTTGATATGAATGAACTTAACGGTTGAATTTGAATTGTTGTCAACGCACAGGCGATCTGATATGCACAACACTTCTCTGCTAACTGAATGATTTGTTTCAAATCTTTCTTTGTGAAAGTGAAAATATTTTGACACACAAATTACGCCTTCAACTGTGTGCACTGCAATTATACACCATTCCCTTGGTTACGGTTATTACGTTTTGTGCATTTCTTTTAATATGAGGTTCAGCAGGTCGAATTTCCCTCTTCTTTATGGGTTTGTGCTTGCCAGATGTTTGACCTATGTCCTTCAACACTCTCTTTCATATCTTTTACTACTTGCTTTGAAATTGCATTTATTTTTTTTTGTTATTTTTCTCCTTTCTTTTGACATTTTTCTTTGGAATTGAATTTTATATTCTTGCCTGATCCTTATCTTTATGATTGTTTTACTAACAATTTTTGTAATGTACATAAATGTATCCCTGTATATATGTAATTGGTATATATAGTCTTAACGGGAGTGTTGTATTAAGTGAAACGCACTGCTTGACAATATTATATGGAATGATTCTTTATTCACTTAAGTAACATATTCATGGTTCTTATACTAAAGAGAGAGAACTTACTTCTCTCTTACTTAATATAGTAAGGGGCACTACACCATCCCTCTTCGGCTAGATTGGTGTATGCCAATCGTATTATTATTTATTTCGTACATTATTTATTTCCTTTTGAAAGTTAAACTTTTCTTAGTCTTAAAACTAACCATTGCTTATAATTTATTAATTTTTGGGATTTGATTTCATTTTGTGAGATTGCGACTCTCACCGTCCCTTTTTTTTTTTAAAGAAATTTATAATAACATAATTTCAAACTGAATTGCAGATTGAAATAAAGATTAAATTGTAAATTAACCCTTAATCTTTAACCTTAATTTAAAAATAAAACTTCACAATAAAATCATAAAAATATTAAAATCATTCTTTTATTTTTGTGACGATTCATTCATATTTTCGGACTCTATCTTTATGCACAGTTTTCAAAAACTTGTCGCCATCTGTGATCGTAACATTTGATCCTTGGATATCCTTAACTATGAATGGACCGTCGTAGCGTTCCGAATGTTTATCATATGGCTCCTTAAACAACTTTACTTTATTATTTAACTCTAATTCTATCGGTTTGGCAGAACGGTCATAGTTCATTTTGTTCCTTAGTTTCATCTTGTTAATAAGATTTCTGGCGTCTACGTGTGCTCTTTGTAGTCTGCACTTCGCTTCCCTGCTAAAGTCATCGATATTATAGATTGGGTCAATTCGACCATCCATCCAATCGAATGGGAGCACTGGGCTCTTACAAAATATCAATTCATAGGGGGAGTATTTGAAATCATAAGACGCGTGATGGGAGATATTATAACAGAACGAGAAATATTTTGAATATTCTTCCCAGTTATCGAGCTGACCGGAAATGTAAGTTCTGACATACTCGTTAAACGTTCTGTGACTCCTCTCTGCTGTACCCACTGTCTGATGGTGATAAGCAGTGGATTTGCTGTGGGTCACATGGAAAAGGACCCATAGTCTTTCTAACACTGAATTCACATATTCCGTTCCCAGATCGGTGATGACCTGTTTCATCAGGCCGAAGATTAACACGAAATTATTGAAAATAGCTCTGGCTACCGTAAGAGCCTGTTTGTCCGGAATAGGAATGATTACCAAGTATTTGCTTAAATCGCAAATTAACGTAATCGCATAGCGATTTCCATTAAGGGAAGTAGGCAATGGGCCTATGGTATCTATCACTACTACATCAAAGGGGGCCTGGGGAGTATTTGTTAATACGAGGGCTTCTTTGTTCTTCACACTGACTTTCGTTAGTTTGCACTTCGTACAACTTTTGACAAAAGAGGCAACATCTCGCCTCATGCCTTTCCAGGCATAATAACTCCTTAAGTTTGCGTAGAGTTTCTTGTGACCTACATGTCCTCCAAAAATCGGATTGTCATGAAAGTACATTAAGAGTTCATTTTGTTTTGTCTTATCATTGATCAAAATCGGGCTTTTAATTAACACCATTCGTAGTTTATTCAATTTATTTTTGCAAATTTCTTTAAAAACGTTAATTGATACAAATTTGAACATAATATCGTTTAGCGACCACTGAATTTCGTTAAAATTTTTCTTTATCGCAATTTCTTGTAAACTATTAATTACTTTCTCGAGAATTGATAAATCATTGCGTATTTCTACCGGAACTTTCATACTGATCAGTTTCTTATAATTTTCGTATATATTGAGCTCTATTACCTCGTCTTTACTTCCTTCTGTACGCGTACACATTATTCGAGGTATCTTTTTATTTATATGCGCATTTAATTGTTCAATTACCGGTACGTAACTTATTTCTTGTGTTTTATTTAAATTTTCATTGGTCGTCATTTCATTTTCCTTTTTCAAATTTCTTGTTTTGGATCTTGTCATAACATATACTGTCTTTGTTTTTCCATATAAATCTAGTAAATCTTTAATATTTAATCGCGATAGGGCGTCGGCCACTACATTCTTAGCTCCACTAATGTGTTCTATTGTGAAATCGTAGCCTTCGAGGTCCAGCCTAATACGAATAAGTTTAGGAGACAAAGTCTTGTGCGTAAATAGATAAATAAGTGATTTATGATCTGTACGGACTCGGAACGGTACTCCGTACACATAAGGTCTAAATTGGGTCAAGGCAAAGTGAATGGCCAAACATTCTTGAATTGGAGTCGACTTCACTGCGTCTGCTTTAGACCATGACTTTGATGCATAATAAATTGGTAGATCATTGTCGTCATGTAGCTGACTCAGTACAGCCCCACAACCTGTTATTGAGGCGTCGACTGTGACTATGAAAGTCTTAGAAAAGTCTGGGTAAGCTAAAACTGGTGGTTTTGTCAAAATTTCCTTTAATGTATCGAAACTTTCTTGGCATTGTTCAGTCCATTCAAAGGTCACGTCTTTTTTAGTCAAATTGTTCAATGGTTTTGCTATAGTCGCAAAATGTGGGATGAAACGTCGATAATAATTTGCGAATGATACAAATCTGTGTGCAGCGTTTTTGTCTGTGGGAACTGGATAATTTTTAACTTTCTCGTGTTTCCTAGGGTCTGGCAATATGCCATCAGGAGTACACAAATGTCCTAAAAAGGTTACTTCGGGCTCGAAAAACTTGCATTTATGAGGATGTATTTTCAAATTTCTGTCTCGCAACACTTGGAATACTGCTTTGAGATTTTGTAAATGATGCTTCTCGCTTTTCCCTATCACGACTACATCATCAATATAGAGAAATGCCTGTTCTGGGGGGATACCTGAAAAGGCAATTGTCATCATGCGAGTAAATGAATTCGGTGAAACGTTTAACCCGAAAGGCAAAACTTTCCATCTGTATGACCCAGTACTAGTACTAAAAGACGTTATGTCTCTGGAATTCTTTTCTAATGGCACCTGGTGGAATCCCTGGAACAAATCAATGACCGAAAAACATTTTGCGTTTCCCAAACTATCTAATATCTGATCCATTCTAGGCAGTGGAAACTTGTCTGCCACTAATTTTTTATTAACTTGGCGATAATCCAGACATAGTCTCCATCGTTCACGACCATTCAAAGGGGGTTTCGGGACTAAAATCAAAGGGCTATTATACTCGGATGCGCTTGGTTCTATTAAGTCATTTTTTAAAAATTCATTCACCTGAGCTTCTATTTCATTAATCTGGCTGTGCGGTGTACGGTAATTTTTTATATAAACCGGTGTGTCATCTTTTAACCTTAATTTTTGCTCATAAAAATTGTTTGTGGTCATCTTGTCAGTTTCTAATGCGAAAACGTCCGCATATTCTTCTATCAACGGGAAAAGCTGTTCTTTAGCGTAACTAGGAACTTTGTTTTCTAAAATTTTCAGTAAAGTTTCTGTCCTTTCTTTAGAAGAGATTTCCTTTTTCGTTGTGTAAACCTTATAATCTGACAACTTCTGAATTGGTAGACGGTCATTTTTCATTATTTGTACTTTATCCGTAGTATTGAGAATTCGGATCAACGGCTGAGCTGAGCTAATTATTGTGCGAGCTGTGAAGACTCCTGCACTAATTTCCCAAGAATCGACCCACTGGGGTTCTAACACTTCTTTTTTCAAATTGAATTGTCTAATTACCTCACTTCTCGCGGGTAAAACTATCGTATTTACTTCGGGACCTTCCCTTATTGGTACCGTAATCATTTGTTCGTTTAATGTAAATCTAAACGTCATATCTCCGTAATTTATATTGCATCTAAAATGTTTCATGAAGTCTTTACCTAGGATCCCATCTGACGGAATATTGAATTCATTTGGTACTACATGTACTGGAAAATTTACTCTAAAATCGTCATTACCCAACGTCGCATTCGTACAACCCAAAGTCGTTATGGGATCTTCCGTTATTCCTGTTATGTCAATCAAATTTTCTACATCTAATAGCGCTCTTGGGCGGACTGCGCAAATTTTTAAGAGAGTTATGTCCGCCTGCGTGTCAATTAGGAATGTGCATTGTTTATTTGAAATCGAACTACTCAAAACTATAAAATCTGAGTAGTTTGGGTTCATAGATAGAACCTTCCTTTGGACTATTGAGACTGATACGGCATCATTGCTGTTGTTTCCCCCAGCTGCTGGTATCGCTGAGGGGCTTCCTCGTTTCCCAAAGCCTCGACTATTCTAACTGAGTGATTCGGATAATTTTGATAATTCTGATAACTTCCGCGACCACGACCACGGCCACGATTCCAGGATCTTCCTCTACCATTATTACCTCGACCATTGCCGTTTTGATGGTAATTATTATTTCCACCATTCCATTTATTATAGTTTCCATAATTATTACCGTAATTACCGTAACCACCACGGCTTCTACCTTTTCCCCGTTTACCTCTAAACTGTGCCTTGTATGCTAACACTTGCTTTTCCTGCTTTTCGGTAGACGATTCTAAAATCAGTTTAGCAACTACTTCATCAGGATCATTGTATTGAGACGCTGATAATACGGCTTTAATCAGATCACTTCGAGCATTCGCCCGACACATGTCAATAGTTTCATCTACACACATTTCTCGTGCTTTGACCTTACCAACACCTTCCAACACTAAAGCTCTTTGGAGTGCTTCACTCAATTTCGTCGCTTCAAGGGCAAAGTCTTGAACCTTGAATCTGTCAAACTTCAAAGCCTGTAACCTACTCTTTACTACTTTAGACGTCTCAGGTTTAATGCCTACTTTAAGTCCATCAATTATTTCTTGAATAGTTTGTGGATCTTCAGGGACTGATTCCATAGCCTTATCTTCCAATTTAGTCATTAAATATGTTATCAAAAGGGTAACGTGCGTCGTACCTGCCATCTTCTCGAGAAGTTTGATAGAGTTTATGAAAGCTGTAAGGGCTAATGGGTCACCTGCATAATTCCTAGAGATAGTTTTTCCTGCCAAGGCAAGAAACTCTTCAGCTGATTGTACCATTTCTGAATCTGAGTCTGAATCACCTTTATCAAGTACTTTTGGGTCAATTTCTTTTACTCCGGGGGGTACTACAATGTGTACTTTCAAAGTTCCAAACAATTTGAGAAGACGATCTCTAATTTTTGTGTGAAATTCCGTACAATAAGTCAAATGGTCTTCTTGCAGATCGTGCGTTCTTATCAACTTTGTCGCAGCGTTATATACTTCAATAATGTCTTGTAAATGTTTATCGAAAGTTTCACGTTGAATTTTCCTTTTAATTGAAACACTCAGGCATTTATAAATTCTTTCAAATTCTATTCTGTGTTCGTCTAATTTAGTACTTAATTGTGTCCATGTAGTCATACTTTGCCAAATAAAAAATACTTATTCGTATCAACTTCACCAGATTTCCAACAATATAAACACATCAAATGAATCTATTCGTTCGGGCTTGACAATAAAACCAAATTAAAACCCATGACAAGACCATCAAGAAAAATAAAATTGAAAAATAAACAATTAAAAATTCCGTTAAATCAAATAAAGGCTTTGATTCAAACGTTTCCATTTCGTACCATTAAATACGCTTTGTTTGCTTTATCAATCACAATGTTGCAATTATTTTCAAAATTTATACATCCTGTCCCAAACTTAGTATCGTATTTCTTTCATAAAATAATACCAAATACCGATTGTAAGCGAAAAAAAAAATAATTCCAAAACTGCGCGTGTAAAGAATTTCAAAACTGCGCGTGTTAAATTCGCTGACATCAGAAAAAAATATTTTTTCTTTCTTTTTAATTAGAACAACTTTTCGTCGTATTTAATATTTCAACATCCTGTCGCAAAATAAACAATCGTTCTCATATAACATCGATTTTAAAACGTAAGCATAAAATATAATTTTCAATCGCGTGTCGTTACATATAAAAACTTCAAAATTTAAAACATTTTCTTATAAAAAAAAATCAAATTTTAATTTCCATAACTCATACCTGTTGCTATGTGTATCTGTTTACCCAGGGCCAAATTTTGTACGACCTTACGCGCCTGTGCGATCTATGATTTTCTGTGCCTTCGCTGTTGACTTAGCAATGTTCTCCTGTTTTCCACGGACCCCACGGACCAAATTTGTACGAATTTTCGTGCCTGTGCTCTTGGATGTCCATCAATTCCAGTAATGTTATTTGTTCATTTATTTTTCAAATCCCGTCAAATATTGTTCGTGGTTTATTTTTCTGTTTTTATATTCAATATTCAAATTTGGCGTACTTGTCTCTCACGCTTTACGATACACTTTTTATGTAACGTGTAAAATTTATAGATAAAGTGAATTGCCAATAGTACCACTATTATTAATAAACAAATGCCAGTGCTGGTTTTGTGTTCGGAAAATTCTTGAATTATATTGACACTATTAACATCAGTATTACTGTTAGTACCATCCGTTGTGGCGGTTTGCGGCTTTGAGTCAGATGTGCCCATAATTTATTCATTTAATGATTCACTTTATTAATAATTATTTACTTTGCAGTACAACGGTTTCACTAACCCGACCACTTATCGTTTTTTTTTTTTTTTTTATATCACTGTCTCGGTCGCCATGTATATATGTAATTGGTATATATAGTCTTAACGGGAGTGTTGTATTAAGTGAAACGCACTGCTTGACAATATTATATGGAATGATTCTTTATTCACTTAAGTAACATATTCATGGTTCTTATACTAAAGAGAGAGAACTTACTTCTCTCTTACTTAATATAGTAAGGGGCACTACATCCCTGGTTTGATATACACGTTTTGGTTACATGATTTTATGTTTTGAAATATGCACTAACAACTTTGTTACCTCATTGGGCGCCACTGTGATGTCCCAGTCCCGGCTAGAGGATGTTCTGGGCCACACTTAGATCACTTTGATCACAAAATAATAATACCTCAATTGGATCCAACAGTAATTTATTTATCAAAATGTGAAGTGATTTTCTTATAAACGATTCTAAAACACATATTTATAAAATTTAGCCAACATCTAATTGAGTTATTTTTATCAACACAAAAAATGAATCTAATGTAAACTATTTAACTGTTTCCTTCAAAAGAAACCCGACAAAACCTGAGCGAGAACTTTTTAGCTGCTCTCCTCAAAAATCGACAATAGACAAAATTGAGAAGGATCCAACCACTCTCTTCAAAATGCTATAACTAACTGAACTCACAATTATTTTATTGAGATCATCTAACTTCAAATTATCAAACCACACCCTTCAAGGAATAAATGGATCATTCATAGACATGAAATAGTCACACGAATAGTCATACGAATATATAAAAACAGCAGATGTTTACACTTCAATAGTGTCTAGACAGCATTTCCTTTCATACAACCGACTTATCTCATGGGTCAGAGTGTGAAATGTGCCTGATCTGTACTTTCATATATCCACTCGACTTATCTCGTGTGAACAAAACCATAAATGAATTCTCACAAATATCGATAACACGCAAACGGTTCATTATGCAATGAGTCCGTTATGTATATGATTCTAAGAATATCCAACCTCAATATGATTTCGTGGAATATTCTAGAATCGACAAATTCCCTTCATCATTCACTATTCGGAATACGGGATACCACAGTCCAATTTTAACGTATACGTCCCAATTACACACATCGTTACTCCAATGTTGAACGATTTTGTTACAATTTTTATTAGTGTTTCCATAAACTTGATGTAACGATCATCCTCGATTAGTCTCGGTGCTTCGAATCGTGCATTTCCATAGTAAAGGATTTTTTGGATTCCTGTTCCACAAATGCATCTGTCCAATAGATGTTCCAATAGAATATATGCGCACTCAAGACAAACTGTATTATTGCACGGTTTTAAAATACTGGTCGATTCAGCTTGAACACATCTTGCACAAATTGTTCCTGGTGGTATTTGTGGAACATCAAAAACAGTACCGTAATTAATTATTTGATCCACTTGTGCCATTATCGGTTCAATATATACCACAACACGATATCTTGGAGTCACAATCACTACACAAACTCTTTGAAATAAACGTCTGAAGAATTTATATACTTTTTTCATTGTAAATTCTTCTGTTACATTTGAATTTATCGGTACACATTTAAATACAATTCGCAACACACCAAACATCGCTACTAGGTTTGTAGATTTGAATCCGTTTGACAATGTACCGATCATCGCAAATAGCAATTTTTGAAAGTTTTGGTTATCCATTTTTAAAATGACACACTGCTTTTTAGATAGTAAAATTAAATGTTTAATGCACTGATTATAACTGTGAAATAGACACTAGTGGATAGATACTAGTGGACATGGGTTTTTATAAGTTCATCTGTTTATAATAATGTTCATTTCTATGTCATCGTCATCATATGTCCCATCATAAGTAAACAGCCTTACTTGTTTAGATACAAAAACTTTTTCATTGCATCTTCAATAATGGTGCTGGTAAATTTCATTTTTTCTTTTCATACATATAATCATAATCAAAATACTTTACATGTTTAGATAAAAAAAAAAACTTAAAACAAAGTTTTGATTGATAGTCAGGAAACACTAATTTATCGTTCGAAAGCATTACTATCTTTTGTTCGTTATTATGTATATCACTTCGCGAATAAAGAGAATCATAAATGTATTTATAATCTACAAATTGAAATTCATCATTTTCCTTACACTTAACTGTATGCACTTTATTTTCACTTATGACTTCTGACACAGTACTATATTTTCTAATACTAGCAAAATCAACGGGGTACAAAATAAGACTTTGACGATCTTCTCTATACGCAAGAATTGGATTGTCAGTGTTTGAATTGAAAATGTAAAATCTTTGTAAATTGCCTTTGTAAACAGGAGGGTTTATAACTGTTGGCGACACTCTATGCACAGGTCGCGGTTTTTGCACTGTTTGCACTGATTTTATATGGTTATGGTTAAAACGTACCGATAAAAAGATAACCATTATAACACTAATCACAAGATTTAATGTTGTTGAATATATTTCAAATATGTCAAACAAAATTTCCAAAATAGTTTTAACCATTATCACAATTATTTGATAAATAATGTGTGAGATACTAATCACATGAAACAACAAAATCATTTTTTGAAAAATATATTGTTTCGTTCTACCACGTATGAAGGTTCTTTTAAAACTAAACTAAAATGAATAAGGGTTAAACAGATGATTCTTTTAAAATTTTGACAATTATGTTGAAACAGAAATTTTTAATTTTTATTTAAAACTGACACTCATAAAGTTTTCTTTTGTGAGTTTGTAAAAGACTTTAGATGTTTGTTTTAAGGGACAAACACGTCCGTTTATTATAAAGGTCTAAATACAACTGCCCGTCATGCATAAAAACTAGGCGTAGATATTGACAGTCATTTCTGTGCAATATCTCCGCACTCAGCAATACCCAATGATAATTGTTGCAACGCACTAACATCGTAAGTGGGTCATCACAATTCTGCATTGGAATCGTTGTCAATTCGTTGAGTCATGATATTTCTTACTGAATATTTGGGCCACACCCACACTCGGCCATTCGACTGGTTAGATGCCCTCATCAACCACCCAAAAAAAAAAAAAAACAGATTAAGCGGTATCGTCGAGAAATCTGCACTCCATTGGAAATATCATCACCCAACTTTGTACTTATCATCAAAGAAAAAAAATAATAATTAAAAAAAATTAGAATCAATCAAAAAATCATAGCAAAAACCGTCGACGTGAGAAAACGTCTGTCTACTTGCAGCCCGTGGTGCAATTATGTCTTGCGGGGGGTAATGGTTCGCTCTAAATAGTTCCGCTTCAATCTACGTTGGTTCTGTCGATACAGAATGTACAAAGTCTGCGTAACAACTATTATCAACAACAAGACCAGGACCACTGTATGAAACATGTCTACATCCTTAATTACTTCTTCCACTATTACCTTAGTATTGGCTTGACCAGCCACTTCCGCTTGTGACGACTGCTCGTGACCCATGACACTAACGGGAATCAAAATCAAATAAATTTCAACAAACACTTTCTTCACGTCTCACATTAACTTACGATAAAACAAATGCTCTCTATAAGTAATTAAACATATTAAATTATCTGCATGAATTTGATTTTTGGTTAAATTCGGATGAGAAATAGTACGAAGAAAAAGATAATAACCGCAACAAATGCGAACAAATCATCAGAATCAGAGGTTGCTGACGCATCCTGTGTGTGATGTCCCAGTCCCGGCTAGAGGATGTTCTGGGGCACACTTTAGATCACTGTTTGATCACTGAATAAAATCTGATAACCAAAAGTCCGCAAATTGGTTCCAACCATAAACATTTATTTTGTAATAGAAAATTTATATCATTTTATACAACACAATTTTACACAGTTAAAATGATTTAGCCAACATTATTTTACCCGGAAACTGACAAGATATCAAAGAATGTTTCAACCTTTCACTTCAAATTTCTATAACAGACTAAGCAAGAACTTTTCAACTGTTCTTCCCGAAAACCGACATTAGACTCAATTAAGAAGGATTCAACCGATCTCTTCAAAATGCTATAACCGACAGCCTTGAGAAGGATTGAACCGTTCTCTTCAAAATATTATAACAGACTGACTTAAAAATCATTTCACTGAAACCATCTAACTGTGATCATGAATTTATCTCGCTAAGAAACCACACCCTTCGGAGGAATAAAAGGATCATTCATAGATATGAAATAGTCACACGCATATATGAAAATAGCAGATGTTTCCACTTTAATAGTGTCTAGACAGCATTTCCTTTTACACACTCGACTTATCTCAAGGGTCAAAGTGTTGAATGTGCCTGATCTGTATTTTCACATATCTACTTGACTTATCTCGTGTGAACAGAATCATAAATGAATTCTCACAAATATCGATATCACACAAACAGCTCATTATGCAACGAGTCCGTTATGTATATGATTCTAAGAATATCCAACCTCAATAAGATTTCGTGGAATATTCTAGAATCGATAAATTCTCTTCATTATTCCATAATCGGAATACGGGATACCACAGTACTCCCCCCTTCAAAGGACCCTCCGTCAGTCAATATGGCTTCATTGAATATTTCAGGTGACATATTCACGTTCACCATTCTCTAATCGGAGTACGGGGTACCACAATACTCCCCCCTTCAAGGTCTGACCGACAGCGAGACAAATTCAAAAATCCGAGTTATGAAATCAATCTTTTACGGAAACTACTCAGAAATCGAAAAACTTGTGACATAAAATGATGTTGGCTTAACCCTTACAGTTGGCTTTTCTTATTTTTCTTCTTATTCCTAAACTCAAAATTATCATCTATGAATTATGAACGAAATGGTCCATCAAAATATTTTCCTTCATTTAGTATCAAAATATAAATCTATAAAGATTATTAATATGTAATATAAATTCCTTCCTTGAGGTCCAAAATATAATTCTATAAAAATATGAATATCTAAAATAATTTCCTTCTTTTAGGACCAAAAATATAAATCTATAAAATTATGAATATCGAAATAATGTCCGTTTTGTATGAGCAAAATCTAATTCTATAAAATTATGAATATCAAAATAATTGTCCTTCTTCCAAGATCAAAATATAAATCGATAAGATTATGAATATTAAAATAATTTCCATCTTGTAGGATCAAAATATAAATCTATAAAATCATGAATAGGCAACACATATATCCTTCCCTTTCCCTGGAGTCATACTTCTGAATCACAAACAATAAATTTCAAACCAACTCATTGAACGAACATTCATTAACTCAAATCAAACTTTTTGAATCAAAATCCCTTAAATAAATAAATTCCCAAAAACCCAAAATTTGTCAAATTCAATTTACCAAAACAATAATTCTTTATATCCAATTCTTCAAAATAAATCCTTTAAATCCAATTTTTCAAAACAATAATTTTCATATCCAATTCTTCAAAGCAATAATTCTCTCATATCCAATTTTTTTGAAGTAATAATTCGTCATTTCCAATTCTTTAAAGCAATAATTCGTTATATCCAATTCTTTAAAGCAATATCTTTAAATTCAATCAATTCTGTAAAACATAAATCCAATTCTCCATAAATAAATATTCGTTATATCCAACCAATTTTTCAAATAATAAATCTTTCAAACCAATCAATTTTGTCAATTCCAAAAATTCAAAAATCCTTTAAATCAATTAATTTCATCAAATCAAATAAAATTCTTCAAATCAGACTAAAAATTCAAATCGTGATCATCAAATATACTCCATTCGTCAGGGTCGAATACCTAAATCTAAGTGAATTCAATGATACCATATGACATTTCTTTCTCTCAAAATTAAATCTTAAATATAATGAAATCCGTAAATATTTTCTTCTGTCATAGTCATAAATCAAATGCAACAAAATGTGTAAATTGATTTCCTTAAATATAATAAAAATTTGTGAGTATTCTTCTTTCAAAATCAAAAATCATTTACTTCTTATAATATCAAAACTTAAATATATCAAAATTCGTAAATGTCTAAATACGTTGATAATCGGTGGCATCGTATGATGCATGCCCACCGCAAAAAAAAAAAAAAAAAATCATTCATGAAGAGCAGTAGATGAAGCAGTCAAAGCGCGAACATTGTCAACTGGAGGGACGTTCGGTTGAGTAAGGGCGTGTATATGCATGATGCCGGATGTAGCTAGACGGAGCGTGAGGTGCTGGCGATACATATAACCTGCAGCAAGGAAAGTGACCACCAAAAGGACACCCATAACAGAAATGAGTCCCCAAATGAACCAACTATGTGTCTCGACTTTATCAAATTGGTTTTGATTATGGCGAATATTTTGCTCATTCTTCCATTCAAGTTCGAGTTGGTGTGTGTCTTCAATTGCAGATATCAATGCAGCAGATAATTGTGAGTGAGTGCTGACCTGAAGTTGTTTTAAAAGAGTCTCATTAAATGGAGGAAATCGTGTCATCAACGTGTCATTGAGTTGAGATGAAATAGGAAATATATTAGAACCAGCCAAAAGATGAAATGTATGGGCGTGTGAATCGATTTTGCGCCGAAACATCAATGTGGTTTGACCAGCCATCACGTTACAAGGAATCAAAACCTCCAAAATACCAGTAGAGTTGAGCACCAATGATAAAATATCTCGACTACCCCGACAAGCGGCTTGGAAAATTGTGGTGTTACGTGACATGATGAGCCAATTATTCGGTTTTGACATAGCGATGACCCAAGTGCTTGGTGTTGTAACGATTTTGCGAGCACAGGCATGGTCAGCAGTATGGGGCGATGGACCAAGACAATTCAAAGAGTCTCCAATTTGCACAATAGCTGTGGTAGCGCATAACTCGATTTGTCCAGAATGTCGCCATAGAACACTTTGACATGTCGCATCGGCCTCATTCCAAGTGATGAATCGACGATCTCGCTGATTGGTTGCCACAAAATGGGATGCAATATCTGGCACACTGCTCCAGCCATTGGGTAACGGTCGCGCAATAGGGTATAATTTTTTCACATCGTACACATCATCGGAAGCCATTGGTATGCGGATTTTAATAAAGATGTCATTATGTAATGACATCGACTCAATATGTATCAATGAATAAGGCGGTTCATCCAGAGCGAGGTAATTGTTGTCCTTAGACTCGACCAATTTGCGGTATTCAAGCCGGAATGAAGCCAAGTCGACCATATTGTGATGGAACTGATGAGCGATCAGGGCGTCAAGAGTTTGTATTTCCTCCAAACGAGCCAGGGAAATTTCCTCAAGCTTCAATGTAATTGATTCAAGGAAGGCATTGATATCGGTACGAACCAATAATAAAGTTGTTCGGCTATGGAGAGAAGAAGTATCATTAGATAACCTGTCAATTACCTCATGCAATGCGTCATGCATAGCAGACTGGGCCTTTTCAAGGTTTCGGATTGGTGCAAGCAATTTCTGCATATTTGATCTCATCAAAGTTATTTGTTGTTGCATCAAATTAAACGTAACATTGGTATTTCGACTGAGTTGACCAAACATATCCGTGTAGCGGTCATCATCGGATGCATCCAACGTGTCGAAAGCCCATTTCAAAAGTGCTCCAAAAGGACGTATACCTCGCCGAACTCTGTATGATTTGAGAAGAATATCCAATTTGGCACCTACATCAATGGTGCGAAGAGCCAATGCTTGAATTGTCGCGACGGATGAGCGACAATTATGTGCGTACTGTAAACCTTGAAATTGAGATGTTACATTGGAATGCATACCAAACCGTACGGATACTGTAGCATCAGATAAAAATTCATTGGATTTCAAAACAGTATCGCACATTTGTGTGGCCATATGAACGCAACTTGTAAGAAATTCGTCAGTGCCTTGACGATCACTGCGTGTAAACATTGTGATATATGTCCAATGGTCATAAATTATTGCTGCCGGTCCAATATGTTCCGAAACTATGTCATTAGTGCCAATGGGTGTCCATTTGTACCAAGTGTTGTCAAGATTATTCATAGCAGCATAAGTAACCATTATCGAGGTAAAAAGGGATATAAGAATTGCAACCATTTTGTCAATTCCAGTTAGATTTGTGTATAATTCGGTTATACGTTGGGCGCCACTGTGATGTCCCAGTCCCGGCTAGAGGATGTTCTGGGGCACACTTTAGATCACTGTTTGATCACTGAATAAAATCTGATAACCAAAAGTCCGCAAATTGGTTCCAACCATAAACATTTATTTTGTAATAGAAAATTTATATCATTTTATACAACACAATTTTACACAGTTAAAATGATTTAGCCAACATTATTTTACCCGGAAACTGACAAGATATCAAAGAATGTTTCAACCTTTCACTTCAAATTTCTATAACAGACTAAGCAAGAACTTTTCAACTGTTCTTCCCGAAAACCGACATTAGACTCAATTAAGAAGGATTCAACCGATCTCTTCAAAATGCTATAACCGACAGCCTTGAGAAGGATTGAACCGTTCTCTTCAAAATATTATAACAGACTGACTTAAAAATCATTTCACTGAAACCATCTAACTGTGATCATGAATTTATCTCGCTAAGAAACCACACCCTTCGGAGGAATAAAAGGATCATTCATAGATATGAAATAGTCACACGCATATATGAAAATAGCAGATGTTTCCACTTTAATAGTGTCTAGACAGCATTTCCTTTTACACACTCGACTTATCTCAAGGGTCAAAGTGTTGAATGTGCCTGATCTGTATTTTCACATATCTACTTGACTTATCTCGTGTGAACAGAATCATAAATGAATTCTCACAAATATCGATATCACACAAACAGCTCATTATGCAACGAGTCCGTTATGTATATGATTCTAAGAATATCCAACCTCAATAAGATTTCGTGGAATATTCTAGAATCGATAAATTCTCTTCATTATTCCATAATCGGAATACGGGATACCACAGTACTCCCCCCTTCAAAGGACCCTCCGTCAGTCAATATGGCTTCATTGAATATTTCAGGTGACATATTCACGTTCACCATTCTCTAATCGGAGTACGGGGTACCACATGTGGTTCCAAATTTGTGTTCTGGATGGTACACGGTGTACAACCCTGTGTACAGTCAAGACCTACCATCTGTGCTGGGGTACTTTGTGACATATTGTTTGTGTTGAGCGTATCTGTGATCGCTGTTGGTTGCGCGATCAATGGTTGCGCACTAAAAAATTTACAGAGTTGGTCAATTCTAAACAATCTAATGGTGTTGGTTCAAACAACTCACTTCATATCCATTTTTCCTATAACAAAACCAAATACAATTGGCGGTTGATCTGTTTTGACATTCAACAAGTGTCCGGCTAACTCTACTGTCATGTCACCTATTCCATCTAATAGATGGCAGTGTGTAAAAAATGAAATTCAAAATCTGCGTTTGAATTCTCTTCGTGAATGGTGTTACCTATGGAGTTGATATCACGATTATCCTGGTTTTATTGCATTGATTACACGTTGAACTTTGTGGTTTTTATTAATATAACTTTATTAATAACTTGGGTTTTATTCACAATTTTACTTGTTATTACTATAATAATTCTGCATTTGAGCAGCACTTATAAACTTGTTCGATTACGAAGACTAAGTTAAATAAACTTGACGAACTTCCTCTTTCTTCTCCGGTTTCTGCAGGATTTCCATCGCTGTCAAACGAAATTAGATCGACACTACGGCTGAAACATTTTCAATTTTGAGAAATTTGTTTTACACTCGAAAAGTTTTTCTTTTTACCTGCGGCGGGATTGAATCCATCTTTTCCAAACAAAACCCATTAGAGCGATCAGAGCTGATCCAAAAAAACAGCCAATAAAATACCAGACGTCATGATTGACATTTTGACCATCGAAGGAATCGTCGGCTAGATCCATCGCGACACCGACCACTGTACCGGGCGTCGATTTGATTTCACCAACATCCACTGGATTTCCAATTGGCGCCACATCGTAAGTGAAGTGCACAACACTATCGACCGGATAGCTGAGCGGTAGTCAATAATTATTGGCATGTTGTTCTTCATATTGTGATTATAATAACGTTTGAAAACTATCATTAAGATTTCCGGTAAAATATCTATTTTAGTAATTTTATTTGCTGAATTTATAGCATTACAGTTGTTACAACTGTAGTCATCAACGTGTTCGGAAGAAAAATATAGTTTGAGGGCTTCCGTTACCGATGGAGATGGTTCTAAAATTTTTTCCATAAATTCATCTTGTGAAATCTTGCAATTGTTACAATGAGAGCATGTTGCATACCTTTTAAGACCACCTAAGAAATGTGTAGGTAAGGTTGAAAACAGTTTTGTCTGATAACATTCATCGTTTGTGAGACGAAGTGTAATCATCTTCATTAATTCGTGAGCGTCCTCTTGAATTAAGCTGTAGGAAGTACAAAAATTTGTTTTCACCCAATCGTGAAAAATCTGGGGTTTAAAAGGGTATCTGGCTGTATTGTATGATGTGGTTGTTGTGACTAGTATACAACCAATACAATTGCATGATGAAAAATTATGTTTGTCTAAAGTGTCAATGATTTTTTTTAATCAAATCAATTAAAATTGCTTGCAATAGAGAATTTGCATAGCAAAAATTTCCGTCATTTATAAGACCTATGGTCTTATTACTTATCAGTAATTTACTTTTTTTATCAATTGAATTGAAATCATATGATGAATGTGATTTCCTTTTTCTCAAATTTGATGCAACTTCGGTATCAAAATTGTCTATAAAATGTTTAGGTGTCCATAACTTCGATACAGTATCACTTTCTGTGGTATCGAGGGAATCAGGTTTAATAGAATTCATATTGTCACATGAATCATTATAGATTATGAATCCCGGATCCTCCTGTCCCGATGATCCTACCTGCGCTTCTGTTGTCCACTCGGAATTGGATCTCTCCATTCATTCGACCTCTCTGATGGCGCAAATGTTGCGCGTTGGTTTCGATGAATATACGGATATCTTTCGGATATCCATGGAGCATCATGGCGGTGGTGTCTCTTCCCACCCATATCACAACCAATAGATTTTGAATTGTGTTCTCATCACTCGGTCGCATCTGGGTCATGACTACTTCACTGGTTACGGTACCAGGCGCAAGAATTCGATATATATATTTGGGCCTATATCCTAAAATTTTATAACGATCTTTATATTTGCTATATTCTTGGTTACTAATTTACTTACCCGGATTTATTCTCGAGTATGGGATTTCTCCATCCGGAAACTCATCCGAATCTGACTCATTCTCGTCCGCAACTACCACTGGTTGTGGTAACTCTTCTGGCGGCGCTCGAGGTAAAACGCCGACAATCTCGAATACTTTTGGAGCCATTTCTTCCTTTTGTTGTTGTTTCTCAAAGTACAGGACTATCTTTTATTCTATTTTCTTTTACTATTTCTCCCGATTTTCAACTTTTGTTTTCACTCACTTTTTTTACAATTCTGTTCTGTTTGCACTTCAATTTTACACTTTACTCACAGCTTCCTTTCCGTTTTATTTTATTTTTTATTATTAAATTGTTTTTGTTGCCAGCTTTATGTGAATTCCACCTTGCTGTCTCAGTTGATTTCGTTTTACAATTTAACTTCCAATTTTATCGACACGCCTGATTTGTCTTATTTTTCTTTTGCCACAGTTTCTAATAAATTCACGTTTTCTTTACAATTTCGGTTGAATTATTCAATATTGCAATTTTAAACGGTTCCCTTTGCACAATTGAGCTCTTCACGACACGATTTTTGTCCAAAGACTGATGAATCTATTTTCCCTTCTTATTTACCCTAGTGATAATATTTTGCCACACAACTTCCCGATCCCTACAAAATGATTGCAATTCGACGCTATTTGTTGTTTTATGTCCCTTCACAACAAAATTTTTTTTTTATGAATATATATATCTTCTCGGATTTTACAGTTCAAATTTTATATCTCGGGCATGCATCGTGCGATGGCACCGAATTTGGAATATTTTTGACATTTATAAAATTTAATAGTTTTGAATTTTGATATTGGAATATTATTCATATTTGTATTAGATTTAAAATTTTTGGTTCTAAATGAAGAAAACATAATTACTCACGATTTTATTAGGTTTAACGTTTTTGGTCTTGAAAGGAAGAAATATTATTACTCATATTTTTTTTTATATATTTAAGATTTTTGGTCATGAATGAAGACAACATGATTGTCAGCCTTGAATTTTTGTTTGTGGGAAAAGGAAATATTGATATTCACAATTTTATTCGGTCTAGTTGAATTATGAAAGGAGAAAACTCTTTCACTGTTTATGAGTTCATTTGAGATAGGTATTCGATCCTGGAGAATAGAATATATTTTGATGATCACAACTTGGATTTGAATTTTTCTTTTGATTTGAAGAAATTGGTTAATGAGATTTTTGATTTGAGGAATATCAGAGTTGATTTGAGGAAATTTTTGATTTGATGAAATTTTGATTTGTTTTGAAGAATATTGGATTTGACAAGATTGATTTGGTTTAAGGGAATTTGGTTTGATTTGACGGATACTAGATTTGATTTAAGGGATTTTGGCTTTAACGAGTTTCGATATGATGTGACGAATTTTGAATTTGAGAGTTAATTTGAATTGAAGAATTTTTGATTTAATGAGTTTTGATTTGACTTAAGAAATTTTTGGGTTAACGATTTGGAAAAATGATTCTAATGTAGGGAAAGAATATCTATATCGAATCTCATAACTTTGATTTGATTTTATGGAAAGGAAATAATTTTTGATGACCACATTTTATTTGATTCGATGATCATAGTAATAACTTGGAAACTTGAAAATTTAGGTTTAATGTTTTGCATTTTTAATTGATAGTCTCAATTACAATTGATTATTGAATATTTTGAATTTATGTATAAGGAAAAAAAGAATAAAAGAATAAGAAAAGCCAATTGTAAATGTTAAGTCAACACCATTTTAGATCGCAGTTTTTCCGTTTGAGATAGTCTCCATAAAGGGTTGAATCTATGACTTGAATCTTTGAATTTGTCTCACTGCCAGAAGAATCTTGAAGGGGGGAGTGCTGTGGTATCCCACATCCCGAACTGGGAATAATACCAGTAATACATTGATATCGATATAATGAAATCCACGAAATCGTATTGAGGTTGGATATTCATATTATCATATTCTAACGGACTCGTTATATATAATCTTGAATTAAGCTGTAGGACGTACAAAAATTTGTTTTCACCCAATCGTGAAAAATCTGGGGTTTAAAAGGGTATCTGGCTGTATTGTATGATGTGGTTGTTGTGACTAGTATACAACCAATACAATTGCATGATGAAAAATTATGTTTGTCTAAAGTGTCAATGATTTTTTTTAATCAAATCAATTAAAATTGCTTGCAATAGAGAATTTGCATAGCAAAAATTTCCGTCATTTATAAGACCTATGGTCTTATTACTTATCAGTAATTTACTTTTTTTATCAATTGAATTGAAATCATATGATGAATGTGATTTCCTTTTTCTCAAATTTGATGCAACTTCGGTATCAAAATTGTCTATAAAGTGTTTAGGTGTCCATAACTTCGATACAGTATCACTTTCTGTGGTATCGAGGGAATCAGGTTTAATAGAATTCATATTGTCACATGAATCATTATAGATATCATGCTGGTTTGTTTCAAAATTTTCTAACATTGCCTCTAAGGGCCAAATGTCATCAATAAAATCATGGAGAAGTGTCTCGGAGGGTACTTCCAATTTATTCGTAATACGAGGAAAATCTCGTTCAGTTTTAATATACAATAGTTCAAAAGTATTTTCACACACTTCGTCATTGTCTATAAATATTGACGTGTGATAATCAGGGATTTGCCTACCTAATTTATTTTGTTGAATCGCGAATGATGGAACTACATCAGATTTTTGAAAAATGAGTAGTGATAGTAGTATATGTCGTTGACTTCAAAGTCTTTGTTGAATCGTCAAGAATTTGAATTATGATCAAGTTTTGGATTAGAAACTGTTTATTGCAAATTACATGATCATGAACAGTATTGTGTCGTCTAAAACCTAGAAATAAAAATAAAGGTGTCGAAACTACCTTTACACTATTTATGGTGGAGTATTTACGGGAGCAGCGTGTGGCATGCCGTATTCCGAATAGTGAATGATGAAGGGAATTTGCACCTTCAACACAGTTGTTCGGCTTTACATCCGCCATCCCTGTTGTGCTCAAACGACAACCTGCACCTGTTTATAATGAGGATGATGTGGTGTTGATGTGCAGAAAAGATGCCCAAGTTTCTTGTGAATTGGCACGAAAAAATTTGGCTGCTGCTAAGGTGACTTCTAAGAAATATCATGACCGTACTCTTAATGTCCATAATTTCCATGTTGGTGATCTGGCTGTTGCTACAGCACCTCCCAGAAGTAAGAAACTTGACCCGAAATTTAAAGGGCTATTTGAAATTATTCACAAGTATGACGATCACACTGTTAAGCTGTTAAGCAGGTTGGGAAAAAACATCCCGAAACTATGAACGTGGTACGTTTGATTCCATATGTGATGAGGCCTCACAGTTTTCAAGAGAAAGATGAGATGAAGGAAATTGCCGTGAAAGGCAAGAATTGATTGCATGACTTACCATCGTTCGTTTGAGCAGTTTTCATATTTTCTTTAGATATTAAATTTTTACCCTAATTTTTCTTTGCTGTTTCCTGTATGCCCATGTACAGCTTCCCTTTTGGTGCCGACACCGTCTTCAATTACATGCACACAATATATTCTGTATCCATTCTTTATTTTGATATAATTGGTTACACGTTTTGAATTGCATGCTTATGGACCCTCGTTATGCTGGTTCCCCTTCTGTCCAATTGATGCCTGTAAATAGTTATTCATTTGTTACTCACGCTTCCTTTGGATGAGTTTTTTTTTCTTTTACTTACTGAATTCCCCATCCCATCCTGATGGAATATGCAACTGCTCACGAGCGCAAGTAGGAGATATAGGGGGGTTCTAGACATATCAAAATTGTATCGGTATAATATTGGTTTGAGTTTTAGATACCATGGTATTATATAGTATAATTTTAGGCGTTTATGGTATATGGTTTGAGTCTTAGGTACCGTGGTATTATATAGTATAATTTTAGACCTTTTTAAAAAAGAACAGCACCATCTCTGATATTATGATCATAACATCTGATCAATGTATACTCCACCTTTTATATATACATTTTACAAACCTTTTTATATTTCTACAAAAGTAGGTGGGGTATACTTACATTTTTTTTAATTCTTCATTTTCTTTTTCTTATTTGCAAGAGAGTTGTAAGACATCATCAATTGACGTGAAATGTTTGGTATGTGCTTTATGTACACAAAGGTCTAAATTTTTATTCAAAATGAAACTTATGGAGTTTTTTTAATCTGCATCTTTTTGAGTAAAAAATTGTATTTTAAAAGTTTATTAGGTTTAATTAGACAAAATTTTCAAGAAATACAAAAATTAAAAATTAATCAATTTGAGTTCACAAAATCCTATAGCTCTTCTCTGATGGAAAAACTTTACGATTTTGTGAACCCATTTTATTTGATTGAAAGAATAAAAAAATAAAATCAAATTTAACTTCACAAAATAATATAGCTTTCCTTTGATAGAAATACTGTACTATATTGTGAACACTTTTTGATTTATATTGTTTGAAAGTTAACTATTTGTTCAATTTCTCGAATACATAAGTGACATCTAGAATTTGGGTTTGATCGTATTTTGTAAGCACAAAAGTGACATATGAACTGTTGACAAGGCACTATAACACTATCAACTAAATATTTTTTGCAGTCGCTGCACACAACATTTATTGGCGGAGTTGCTAAAGTTGCAAAAGGTCTTTTAAAGATAATATCAAATTTAGAATTTTTCGTGTCCAAAACGATGATAAAAATATTGTAATCCATCATTTGAAACGTAAGCATGGATTTTTTCATCACGCCATATTTTGTTTCATACTTAATATTACCGTGGAATCCGTTATAACGCACCGATCGTCTTTCTACGCATACAGAAATATCATGATTTAGATATTCAAATTTTTTGACTTGTACCAAAAACCCATCGGTTATGTGGTACAGGAAGGCAAACATTGGTCCGCCAATCCTGCAATTGAACACTCCTGAAATAAGAACAAGAACACAAAATTCACTATTTGTTTAACTTAAAAAATACACTTTCAACTTTTTTTGTTTTCACTTTTACATATCTTTAAATGAGAAAAAAATACACACCTGTTGGATGAACTGGAATGTAGTGCAGGATCATGTTTCTCGGTGGCAATCTTTCGTCCGCTTGCATATATCTTTTATGTACATTAGAGTTCATAACATGAATTGATACTTTAATATTGAAGACATGAATGTCTATGTCAGCAAATATAAAAAGTTCTTGATCGGTTTTTGTCGCGATATTATAAGAAAAAATATCGTAATTATAATTCACTTTAATCACTGCAACTTCAATATCTAAGTTAACTATAGCAAATTTAAAGTGTTTAAACAAATCCTGGAAATTGTTTGTAATGCACGATAGCATTACAAACCACATATTCATTTTGTCCTCAGTATTCATTTTTTATTTTTTTTTCTGTCTTCTCACTGTCGAAAATTATTATTATCAAACAAAAGCTGATGATGGTTTAAATTTTACTGAATACACCTTAACAAATTAGTAAACTTTACAGTTCTGTTTTCTTTTGGTAGGGGTAGAAAAAATCTAAAAAGAAAGAATGTTGAAAGCAATAAATTATGTATTTTATTGCTAACAGACGCGTTCGTTTTCCAATTGTCTTTCTTTATATGACACAAGTGTTAAAAAATAAACTAAATAATTGAAAATGTTAATAATTCATCGTCTTTATGTAATTGAATGGAATGTTTTTTTCGAATCTGAAAACGTCTTTTTTTTTAATGATTTTGTAGTAATGGTCATACAGAAACAGTTGGACATTTCTAATTTATTGTAACGAACTGAAATTTTTTTTTTATTACAAATTCTTTTTAATTTTCTTTTCCACATGTGAACTTTTTATATACTAATTCAAACAAGTCTTGAAATTTTTCTTTTACAATTTTTTTTGCTTCACTTTGAGTAGTTTCGCCTATGATTTTTTTAATTTCTTCGTAAAATGGTAAAGTTGTATCCTTATACAAACTTTTTTCACTGTCCATGTGCCATGTATCACAAAATTTCATTCTTTTTGCTTGAGATACACTTATAGCATTAACAGTATAACGGGATGCATATGAGTTTGGTCTTAGCTTTGTATAAAAATCAGTGGCAAATAATAGTACTCGGTTGTTACTGTCTTTTTCACGTTGAAGTAGCTCATTATTTAATAATTTACACGCCCAATGAAGATATTTTACTTGAGCTCGAACTTTGTGTTCGCAAAAATAAATATGTTTCCATGTTTCAAACTCCCATCCATTATATTCCGTATATATTACAGCACATCTTACCATTTTGAATGACACTACTAGTCCAAGAATTAGAAAATAAACTAATTGAAAATTATAATAATTCATCTCCTTTATACATTTTGCGAATATTTGATTTTTCGAAATAAGAAGTGAACGTTCTTTGAAATTATGAAGTAATCAGTTCATTTATAGAAGGTGTAAGCGAAAAGAATTTTCAGTTCAGAGTAAACTTCTATACAAAAAAGTAGTTTAAATATGGATCAAACAGAAAACATTTTAAAACAACTAAACACTTTTTCATGTGAACCTCAACGTAAACTGTTGCTACGTAATATGGCGTTTAATAAAAAATACAAAATCATTTCCGCATGCAGACATTATAAAACAAAGTCTGGAAAGACCGTGATAAAAGTCAATTTAAGCAACTGTTACATTTATCTTCCAGTAAGATTTAACATATTACCAGATTACTTTTTAAATGAAATTAACAATAACAAGGATTACCATATTGAAAATTGTGGTCGATGGAAGAAAACATTTAAACTTGTGTTCAGTAATCTATCAGGTCAAACAGATCAAATAAATTCAAACTATCAAGATTTTTTTAATGAAATAAGTTTTTATAATCCCTGTATGTGTGGTGGCCCAGTCCCGGCTATGTGATATTCTGGGGCACACTTTAAAACACTTGTGATCACTGAACAATATTTTAAACAAAAGTCCAAAAATTGGTTCCAACAATAATTTATTTCGCAAATGAAAATTATATCGTTCTTCTATAACATAATTTGTCACTAGTAAAACAAGTTAGCCAACATTATTTTTATGAACAACCGGCTGATCAAGAAAGGACTCGACCGTTCACTTCGAAATATTACAACTGACTGATCTCAATTCATTTTTCTACAGCCATCTAAACCCAGATCATGAATTCGTCTCGCTATCAAACCACACCCTCTGAAGGAACAAACGGATCATTCATATGACATAAAATAGTCGCATGAATATATGGACAGCAGATGTTTCCACTTTAATAGTGTCTAGACAGCATTTCCTTTCACACACTTGACTTATCTCATGGGTCAAAGTGTAAATGCATCTGATCTGTATTTCACATATCCACTTATCTCATGTGAACAAATTCATAAATGAATTCTCACAAATATCCATATCAAACAAACGGCTCATTATGCAACGAGTCCGTTATGTATATATGACTCTAAGAATATCCAACCTCAATAAGATTTCGTGGAATATTCTAGAATCAATATATTACTGGTATTATTCCCAGTTCGGGATGTGGGATACCACACATTGATCAGATGTTATGATTATAATATCAGAGATGGTGATGTTCTTTTTTAAAAAGGTCTAAAATTATACTATATAATACCACGGTACCTAAGACTCAAACCATATACCATAAACACCTAAAATTATACTATATAATACCATGGTATCTAAGACTCAAACCAATATTATACCAATACAATTTTGATATGTCTAGAACCCCCCTATATCTCCTACTGGCGTAAACATTTATGTAACTCAATAAATGTTTACGCACAACATCGGAATGGAAAGTAGGACGACACAGTTTCACCAAACTGTGTCATCGCTATTTGCATTTCGATGTTGTCCCTTAACCTAGTTCACATGAACTAGGCCAATCCCACAATATAATAAAGAATAAAAAAAATTGATTGTTGTTCACTAAAAAGAAAATAATATAAGAGTGATCGAACCTTTTTAATATATCGCCGAGAAAAAGAAGTTGAATTTTAGTCTAAGATGATAGAACGAATTCTAGATCGGTGTAATTTCACATTGTACAATTTTGGTGTTTTAGTTTTTGTTTTGTTTAATTGTAATTTTCACTTCTTGAAAATACTTAATTTGGAAATGCACAAAAAAAAAAGATTTATGTTTGTTGCAAATGTTAGTTAAACTCACAAAATAATAACTTTTAGTTCGTTTGCTTGATTTTAACATTTTTGTAAAAACTGTACGTTTGTATTTGCGGACAACACTCTGATTGTTAAATTAATTATTTGAGAAAATTAAAAGTCGCCATTTCTCTAGAACAATTTTTTGAACCGAACGACGGGGGTAGCTTCAAAGAACTAACTCGTTATAGTTATCAAAAAAGACACTTCATTATAAAAGTCTATGATAAGTTTTTCTTGTTAGAAGTAAATAAATGATTTGGCTTGGAAACTTAGTGATAGAAGATGTAACGTTTAAATAAGAGAAATTTTTCTAATATGAAGCGATGTTTTACAAATAAATAAATAAGTTAAGCGAATGGTTGTAATGTACAATAAGACTTGCGTTAAGCGATAAAAAGTTGTAATGAAAACAAATAAAATTTTGAATTTTGAATAAAAATCTTGTTTGTACTGATCGGTCAGACGAATCTTTTAGTTGATAAGGTAAGTAGATGTGTCGAGGTCAAATAATTGTATTATACGTGCCAGCGGTGACGAGGAATCAGTCCGTCAGTGGCAAGAATCCAATAGTGAATGCAGCTTGCTGTAGAAATGGGCATTGAATCGACGATATCAAAACACTTATTTAATCATATTACGCAGGTAAGTGGTCCTAGGCTGGGCATCAACCTCATTTTCTTCCCGCTCCTAACCATTTTAAACAAGTAACAAGACGATTCTGCATTTATCATTTGTTACCCTTCACACACACGCACACCCACACCCACACATAAAGAGAACGGCAAGATAAACACAAAGTAAGCAACCGTTACAATGTTCACCATCAGATACAAACCATCTGTTTCTAGATCGGCACATCGAAATTATTTAATCCATGTAATTCTGATCAGTCAGAAAAACCCTTAAAGGGTAAATGTGACGCAAGTCTTACTTACAAAATAACTGATATCGCTTAGGGTAACGCATTGTGCGTCGTAAGCAAAAATTTATCAACAAAAAGTTGACCCAAAAAAATTGTGAAAGAAAAATTTGCGTCACAAGTGGCAGATGATTCGGTATTCTTCCGTTTAAATTCTTTCAGTACATTTTTCAACCATTGTTTCTCAACATCTGCCACTTGTGACGCAAATTTCTTTTTGTAAATTTTTCTTTCACAAATTTTTCGGGTCAATTTTTTGTTGATAAAACTTTTGCATACGGCGCACAATGCGTCACCCTCAGCAATATCAGTCAAATCACATTTTCGTGCCATTCGCTGTCGAAACGCTGGGACCAATTTGTAAGGATGGTCTTAAGTTTATCAATGAAATTGCAAAGCGAATTGAAGACGTAACTGGTGAGAGTCGCGCGAAAGAATTCTTATTACAAAGAATAAGTATCGCAATTCAACGTCGCAATGCAGCATCTGTTATGGGAACATTCCCCGATGGAAAAGCGTTGGATGAAATTTTTAATTTGTAATTCGTTAATTTTCTTACGTTATTTTGTAAATAGAAACAAGGACTTGCGACACATTTACCCTTTAAGGGTTTTTTGACTGATATCACCACTTTTGTAAGTATGTCATTTCGACAACATCAAGAAATCTGATGGAAGTTAGGTAGTGCCAGAGAAATAGTCTGTCATCCCAAAATTTAGGAACCAACCTTGGAACACCTCACTCATGTCGAAAATAACCCAAATCCATCAAAAAATCCGATGGAAGTTAGAAAGTGCGAGAGGAATCATCTGGCATCCCAAAATTTAAGAACCAACCTTGGAACATCTCATTCATGTCGAATATAACCCAAACTAGAGGTGTGCGCCGGTCAAAAATTCTCGGCGTCGGCTAGCCGAGTGTAGATGTGTCGGCGGCGGCGCGCCGAAAACGATATATCTCGGCGGCTCGGCTCAGCCGCGGCGCGCCGATATATTTTGAATAATTAAAAAAAAAATCTAAAAATTCATAGAAAAGTCAATGTTTTTACAGTTACTCATAAGAATACCTACTTCATTTCTAATCTAATACAAGAATTAGGAGTTCCTGTGAACTCTGGTGTAAAACCAACAAAGTTTAATTTTTATTTAGTGAAACATACTAGACATCAAAATCTGAAGTGAAAGCGTTTTTGCTCATAATGTCCACAGCTGGGCTTGACTAGCAACCTCTGGTTTATAAATCCAGCGCCTATCCAACTCGACCAACTTCATTTCTTTCAAATTTTGAATCTTTGAAAATTTAATTCGAAGATAACAATAAACTGGGTTTGCTAATAGTCGAAAGAACAACGAAACTTCTAAAGTTCGTTGTTAAAAACTAATTACTTTAGTGGTACGACTCGAGTTTATTTTTCATAAAATGCAGAGGGATGGTCCTTAAAGCACGTTACTCGAAAGAGTCCAGTGACATATTGTTACAGATAGTGCAAAATATTCAGAACTATATGGAATATTCCATATACCTAAACAATAATAGAAATTATGCTTTTAAAAGACAGAACGCGTTAAGAACGAAGATTTGCGATTGCTACCATTCAAAGAAACGCTAAGCTCCATCGGAGAAATTTAAAATCGTGATATTTAGTTGAATGAGACCCTAAACTTATTTTGTTGTCCAGCCGATGAAAACAGTCGGCCGGCTGAACTCGGCGGCGCACACCTCTAACCCAAACTCATCAAAAAATCCGATGGAAGTTAGGAAGTGCCAGAGGAATCATCTGTCATCCCAAAATTTAAGAACCAACCTCGGAACACCTCACTCATGTCGAAAATAACCCAAAATCCATCAAAAAATCCGATGGAAGTTAGAAAGTGCCAGAGGAATCGTCTGTCATCCCAAAATTTAAGAACCAACCTTGGAACATCTCACTCATGTCGAATATAACCCAAATCCATCAAAAAATCCGATGGAAGTTAGGAAGTACCAGAGGAATCATCTGTTATCCTTAAATTTGGGAACCGACCTGGTGGAAGTTAATATTTAATAATCCACACAATTTCCAACAAGAAACACATCCAAAAACAACACAACCTTTCTTTCACCACTTTACCATCCATATCATGCACCAAAATATAAAAAAACACACACACACGCACACACACACACACATACAAATTGGTTTTTATATGGCATTTGCATGGAGACTTTAGAGATCTAGCTTCAAGATATGGGTTTCCAACTTTTGAAAATTCCATTCTTATTTTTGGGCCATTATTAGCCTATAACCAAAATTTCTGGAAAATCTATAGAAACGTTTAGGATCCACTGCTGGATCCACTTTTCCATAGGAACTAACTAACTAACTAACGCAGGCGATTTCAATTATCTTAAAAAACGAAATTTTGCTTATTTTCATACAAAAATCAATATTTCGAAGTTCAATATCTCGGCCAATTTTGAAGCTGCAGTAAGCTGCAGTATTCACTTAGAAGATCAAACGTGAAAAGAACGCACGCATTAACTCTACGTCGAGCTAGTGACTCAATGTCGATCGAGTCACACCTGTCGTTGTCGATGTACGGTGGAAGTCTGTTGTCAAGAAATTAGTCTTCTATATCCAATTAAAGAAGGCCAATTAAATGAAATTGATCTAGGATACCCGAGAAAGGGCCTTAAACAGCGAGAGGGATTCTTTTGAAAAACAGCCTACCGAAATCGGACGCATTTTCCAGTGGACTTTTTTATATGTGCCTAGAAACGACTTCGACCCTACAACCCAAAACCACTTTCAAAAAAATTCTTCGAAGCTTTTGTGACTGGTGAAAGGTGATCAAAAACCGAAAACCTGCACTTTTCTTACCAAAATTTCTCCGGGTACACGAGCCGTACAGGGTCGTGTGGGGTGTCATTAGAAAGGTAATCACATGTACTATTGAGCCGAATAGAGACTCATTGGTTTTAAAATTAGTCCACACTGAAATATGTGCAGTTGAAGTTTTCAACAGAAAACTTGCACTTTTCTTACCAATATTTCTCCAGTTACACGAGCCGTACATGGTGGTGTGGGGTATCATTTGAAAGGTAATTTTATGTGCTTTTGGGCCAAATAGGGTCTTATGGGGGTTTGAAAGCATCTACGATGAAATATGAGAAGTTGAAATCTTTAAGTGCCCATATTTCATCGCATATGCATCCAAACCCCATAAGACCTTATTTGGCCCAAAAGCACATAAAATTACCTTTCAAATGATATCCCACACCACCATGTACGGCTCGTGTAACTAGAGAAATATTGGTAAGAAAAGTACAAGTTTTCTGTTGAAAACTTCAACTGCACATATTTCAGTGTGGATTAATTTTAAAACCAATGAGTCTCTATTCGGCTCAATAGTACATGTGATTTCCTTTCTAATGACACCCCACACGACCCTGTACGGCTCGTGTACCCGGAGAAATTTTGGTAAGAAAAGTGCAAGTTTTCGGTTTTTGATCACCTTTCACCAGTCACAAAAGCTTCGAAGAATTTTTTTGAAAGTGGTTTTGGGTTGTAGGATCGAAGTCCTTTCTAGGCACATATAAAAAAGTCCACTGGAAAATGCGTCCGATTTCGGTAGGCTGTTTTTCAAAAGAATCCCTCCGAGCAATTTGTATGAAACTTCGCATTCAAATAAAATCAGTTCACGGGATCACATCCCAAGACCGAATAGTTTTATTTCACTCAAGAAAGAAGAAGTTGGAACAAGTGGCGCAGCAGGAAAAACAAACTGATTATAATCATTTTCAGCAGAAGTACGTGGACAATAGTGTGAAGTAATTAGAAAGGACTTGACTGGCACTGCGTGTTGGAGTGTGGAAATCTCCAGTCAACCCTTTCTTATTTACTTTCGTTGAGCGTTCACCAAGAAAATTGGATCAGCAGTAGCTTTGGTGGTTCATAGACCTTTTAAGTTGAAAAAAAGACTAGATGGTCTGGAGGGATGAATTGACAGTTGACAGCTGTGATCGGTTCGCTTTTGGTCACTATCGTTCACTTTTCACTTTTATTCAATGAAAGTGAACACAATGAATGAAAAGCGAACCGATTGCAGCTGTCAGCTGTCAATTCATCCCTCCAGACCATCTAGTCTTTTTATTAACTTAAAAGGTCTATTACGTCGTTGGTTTAGTCCGCCGAATCGTTGGCCGTGCTTTGCCGAATCATTGGTCTGGTCATTCGTTTATGCTGAAAACAAACGAGACATTGAAAACGTGTTTTGGTCCTAGTTTTCATTGACAGATGCAGCAATCGCAATTTTCGATAGAGAAATTTCTAACTTTATTTGACAGTTGCGACAATTTCGTCATGAAAACAAGGACCAAAACACGTTTTGAATGCCTCGTTTGTTTTCAGCATTAACGATACAGCCGAAAAATTGGTTGTGGCTCCATTTCAATTCCGAATGACCCAGTTGTTGTCCAGTCTTTGATTTAATCCGCCGAATCATTGGCCGTGCTTTACCGAATCATTGGCTGTGCTGAAATCTGGTCTGGTTTAATGATACAGCCAAAACATTGGTTGTGGCTTCATTTCAATTATTGGTCTGATCCAGTCGTTGGTAGTCCAAATAAAAATTGTTACGAATATCAATCATTGAGAGTGTTTTGGTTTAAGTCTGGTCGTTAGTTGGGTTTATCTCACCAAATCTTCAAATTGGATAAATGCTCACGATTCAACAACCGTAACAAGTGGACTAAAGCATACTGTGAGTACGAACACACGTGCGCAAGATTGAAGCAAGTAATAATCCAAGTTTCAGGTTTTGAAAATTAATGTCAACACAAAAGAATTTTGAATTCCATGGTACAATAGGCATGTTCAAAATTGGAAAATTGTCCAAAATTGTATCAAAGGATTCGTTTGAAAAACAGCCTGCCGAAATCGGACACATTTTCTAGTGGACTTTTTGATATGTGCCCACGGTGAGGCCTAAAATTTTTAAATAAACGTGCAAGTCAACATCCAGGTTTTTTTCATAAGTGAGTTGGGGGAGGGAAGTGCTGTTCAAGTAAACAAGTTTTAGCAAAATCCCCTTAGCTGTTCTTGAGAACCAGCACCAGCGTCAGCCAGGGCTTGTGAAACAGTGAGGACTTAAGATTTACATTGAAATTGGTAGATTGGTAGATTATCTCTCGATAATTTCTTCATTGAGCAATAGTAGTTAAAAGTATGAATTTCACCATTTTAAAAGACTGATATCTCCTTTGCGAAGCAACCGAGGAAGCCTTTGAATGGTGATCTCAGACTAGTTTTGCAAACCCTTTTGAACTGCAAAAAAAATATTTTTGAATCAGTTTTCTGTTACATTTTCAGAGATTGCATTTTTAGGCTACCCTCGGTGAACTTTGGACGCTTCAATACCTTACTAGTATGAGTATTTTCCGTCAATGTGGTTGCTTATATGGTAGCTTAATGTCTCAGCTTTACAACGATACCAAATATGCCATACTTTATGCTGTACAAGAAATATTGATGAAAAAGTTTTGCATCGAGGTCGCTCTACTCGAAAAGCAGAAATACGTTGCTTCGCATTATTTTAGATACACTAACTTCGAAAAAGTGAACTAGCAGCTAACATTGCTGCAAAGAATAGTTTTTCATCAAAAATTGCACAGTGCCATGCACGCACATGAAATTCTTTGAGTAGCGATACTGAGCATTAAATTTTCATTCCAAAACCACATTCATCAAAACACTGCCCATGCATGTTTGGTATTATTGGAAAGCTAAGACCAGTATCATATGGGGAAAACAGTTTTTTATTTTTCTGTTGCTTTTCGGATGCATGGGAACCATTAGAAGTTCGCCGAAATTATTCATTTTTTACCCATACTTTCAACTGCTCATAACTCAGTGTGGATGAATTTTAAACCCATTAAGACCCTATCTGCCCCGAAAGTACATGCAATTACCTTTCTAATGACACCCCACACGACCTAGTACGTTTCGTGGCCTACGAGAAATTTCCATAAGAAAAGTGCATGTTTTAGGTTTTTGGTCACCTATCACTAGCCACACAAGCTTGGACGAATTTTTTTGAAAGTGGTTTTGGCTTCTAGGGAGCAATACCTATCTAGGCAGATATCAAAAAATTCACTAGAAAATGCGTCCGATTTGGGCAGGCTGTTTTTCAAAAGAATCCCTCATCGGCATGCTTATCACCGACAGCGAGTTAAAATAGTTCAAAAAAGAGACCGTTTTCGGCACTAAACTCAACCAAAATATCACATATGAACGTGCTATGTCAATTGTTGTGAAAGGTAAAGCAAAATAAGAGTCTTTTTTTACAAATGATCGAATTCGGTCAAGTGGTTGGATAGAATGAGCCTGAGAAGCGGTTTCAATTGGTGGCAGCGTAAGGAGTTAATCACGTTTTTGAGGTTACGCATCTCGTCACCATCAGTGATATGGGCGTCAAAAGATGCACAAAAAACATCTCAAAGAAATTTTTGGTAAAGGTCGAAATAGGCGGGAGGCCTAAAACTCGAAAATTTAGCTTCTATGATTTGTCACAAGTTGTAAAAGAATTTTTTAAAAATTTAAAAACCGATTTTTGACAACTGGTGACGATAACAACTTTTTGTGGACTACGACAGGATTGGAAATGGACCCCTCCTGAAAAAATTCTAGTGGCCCATAGGTACCAAAAAGCCACATACAAACTTTTTTCTTGATCATCTCCAGGTGGCGAAAAATCAAAATTTGAAAATTTTCGAGTAGCCGATTTTTTCCTATTCTAAAGACCGTATGGTTCGTTTATTTTTTCAAAATTTTCCAGCTTTCAAGGCCGTATCATAATTTTCAAAATAGGCGGCTATTTCTTTTTCACATTGTGCCTTTGTCAAACATTTGCCGTGGCACATCTCTGCAACTTTTCCTGCTATTTGCCGCCGCTCCTCTTTAATTTCCATTGCCAACTGCCGTTCTTCCTTGGATATTTCGGCAAGAATGCGAACGTATTCTCTTTCTAGTTCTCCCCGTTGTTTGCATTCTTCTTTTGGCGATTTCAGTTCTCATATGCCATACTCCGACAGCCACCACCAAAAAAAGAGAAGATCCAATTGTTTTTAAATTTGGCCTCATTTCAAAGTAGTCGTCGGCGAAATCCAGTGCTTTTTGAACTGATGCGGTGATGTCGGAAAAATTCACTGCAAAGTATGTACTACGTGCAAGTTTCTTAGAAAAACGGTTTAGGGTTGTTAATTCTGTAGGGACGGTCTCTACCAGAGACACGTATGCAGATAATTGACCGACACCAATTACCACCAACGTTTAACATGAACGTTAAAACACCACCCTGGCCGTTCTTCTTTACACAGTACACTTGGACTGTTTCCTTTACTTCGGACGTTATACACCACCCAGGCCGTCCGTCTTATTGTACAGTTCACTTGGACTGTTCTGTTACTATAGACGTTGTACACCGTCCCGGCCGTCCGTTCTACTTTTACTAACTACTATCTGGTGGGATATTCTCCCCAGCTCTCAAGCGCCATTCTGAACTCAAACTCGATATAAATTTAGAGTTATTTCAAAGTGTACTGTGATTTGATATTCCGTACAGTGATTTCTTAGCATAAAGTGTTTACAAACTTAACAAGGGTTGAGTCTGAGATAACAACACTTACTTTAAATCAAAGTATATTACCGCCGGGCGATTGTTTCTGCTTTAAATTATAAGCTTTTTTTCTGGTTGTGAGTAACGGGCCATCCATAAATTACGTACGCGGTGGACGGTTAATTTTTGACCCCCTCCCTCCCGTTTCGCACGCATTTTTCATATAAAAAGGTTTGATTTCTGACCCCCTCCCCCCTTAGGTGAGTGCGTAATTTGTGAATGGCCCCTATATTGTGATTATTTTACTCAATTCAGAAAGCTGTCAGTTGATTTGGCTAACGGTTTGTCAAACTGATGACAGTACACCGCAGTGCAGTGGATTACTTTTACGATTTTGTGTACAAACGTTTTTCTGTCTTATAACAGACCAAATTTCGGAAATGACTAGAGATGGAAAAATGACTAGAAATACTGATTGAATTTGGGAAATGACCAGAAATCGACAAATTACGGAAAAACAGAAAAAGTAATGAAAAACTAGAAAATCGTAAAAATAACGAAATGAGTGGGATATGAGCAATAAACAGATAAGATTATTACAGGCCAAGATATCCCACATACTGGTAAAAATAACTGCCAAAAGAAACCGGCAAAAATAACTCGCAATAATTTCCTAAGCGGTCTCAATTGTTGCCTGTCTAATTTGCAATATATTTTTTTGTTACACGCTTTCGAACTTTGCTTTACACCAAGACCAGATTGTAAATTTTTAGCCCCGTACGAAGTACAAAGGGGCTTATAGGATTACGATGCCGTGTGTAATTGATGGAATTCGAAGCAGACGGTAAGGGCAAAGTGTTTGCCTATGTTCATAGATGACGAATCTGCAATAAAAATTTTGTCTGTCCGTCTGTCCGTCTGTCCGTCACGTCGATATCTTGAGTAAATCAAATCCGATTTCAAAATTTTTTTTCCCCTGAAAGATAGTCGAAATATTGAGGCTAAGTTCGAAGATGGGCATATTCGGGTCGGCCCTTCGTGAGTTAGGGCCACCTAAGTGATTTAAGGTCTTTTGGTGATATTTATGGCAAAATAAACGATGGAAATGTAAATGACTCGGCAAATGATAGGTATTGTCAATACCAATCCAGGAAAAAAAAGTTTTTTAAAATCGGGTGAGTGGACCGTGAGTTAGGGCCTTAGAAGTGAAATGCTACTAGGGCCCTATGTGTATTTTACATAGAACTCGAGTAAATTTCATTCGTTTTTCGTAATTTTTGTTTCATTTGGAAGGTAATCAAAGGCCGAATAGAATGTTGTTGAAAAAAAATTTAAATTTGGGTCCTCGGACTGAGGCCGATACTAGGGCCCTATGTGTATTTCACATATAACTCGAGCAAATTTCATCCGTTTTTCGTAATTTTTGTTTCATTTGGGAGGTAATCAAAGGCCGAATAGAATGTAGTTGAAAAAAAATTTAAATTTGGGTCCTCGGACTGAGGCCGATACTAGGGCCCTATGTGTATTTTACATATAACTCGAGCAAATTTCATCCTTTTTTCGTGATTTTTGTTTCATTTGGAAGGTAATCAAAGGCCGAATAGAATGTTGTTGAAAAAAAATTAAATTTGGGTCCTTGGACTAAGGCCACTACTAGGGCCCTATGTGTATTTTACATATAACTTGAGCAAATTTCATCCGTTTTTCGTAATTTTTGTTTCATTTGGGAGGTAATCAAAGGCCGAATAGAATGTAGTTGAAAAAAATTTTAAATTTGGGTCCTCGGACTGAAGCCGATACTAGGCCCTTCAAAAAAATAAAATTTTAGGGCGATTTGAAATTTTTGTTTCATTTGAAAGGAACGTCGTACTTCTTCTTCTTCTTCTTTTTCAGCCTGTTTCTATCCACTGCTGGATGTAGGCCTCTCCAACTTCTTTCCATTTCGTACGATCCATTGCCATTTGCTGCCAGTTTGTACCTGCAATATTCTTAATTCCGTTTGTCCATCTCTCTGGTGGTCTACCTATAGCTCGTCTTTTATATGGTCGCCAGTTCATGATCTTTTTGGTCCAAAGTTCGTCTGTCCTTCTTGCAATATGTCCCGCCCAGCTCCATTTCAGAGATGCTATTCTTTCCATGACATCAACGACCCTGGTTTGTTGTCGAATCCATTGATTCGTCATTCTGTCTCTGAGTGTTATTCCAAGCATACTCCGTTCCATGGCTCTTTGTGTCACTCTCAATTTTTCTTCGGATGCTTTCGTTAAAGTTAACGTTTCCGCTCCATAAGTGAGCACTGGAAGGACACAAGTGTCGAAAACTTTGCGTTTCAGACTATTATTCATTTTGCTTTTGAAAATTAGTCTGAGTTTTCCGAACGCTGCCCATGCAAGACCAATCCTACGTCTTATTTCTGCAGTTTGGTTGTCCAGACCTAACTTCAGCTTATGTCCTAGATATACGTAGCTGTCGACTCGTTCAATGACAGTGTCACCAATTTTGATTTCTCTATCGTCCCCGATGTTGGTCATGACTTTTGTTTTCGATAAGTTCATCTTGAGGCCAACTTTGTTTGCCTCTTCACTTAACTGTTGTAGCATAAGCTGAGCCTGACCTAGATTCGCTGCTATCGGTACTATGTCATCAGCGAAGCGGAGATTGCTCAGGTACTCTCCATTTATATTTATTCCCATTTTACTCCAGTTTAACTTCCTAAAAACGTCGTACGGGGCTTCGTAATTGCGCTATGCGCAATTTCGAAGATGTACACATTCCATAATAATTTTACTTTAACTACATTAACCGGCGCAATAGGCTTACGGTCAAAGTAGGGTGACAGACGCACTAGGGTCACGTACGCAATAGATATACGGGTTTGTACGGGGCTCAGTCGCAGCAAACGCTCCGACTGTTCTGATGGCTCGTTTTAAACCTTAAATCAGCATTTTATCCTTTTACGAGGTCTACTCTAACATATAAAACAGAAAAAAAATTGAAAAAATTTGCTGGCCGAGTTTTTCTGAGTCATCAAGTTTCGCCGAGGTCCGACTTTCGATTGCGTTCGGACTTGAGCTGTAGTCCTCCGGGGCGCGGCGATACCATTCATACAGAACGTAACACATACCGTGTTAAGTGTTCCAAGAATACCTTCCTTATTGGATGTGTGATGCATGTAGAGCGTCCGTGTCAGATGAAATGGTGTAGGTGATACTTACTGAGAACTAAAGACCGCTCCACCAGTTTTAGGGAGTTACATGCCGGTTTTCGATAGTTGTCAAGGATAGTCATTCCAGCATATAATGGAAATCCCCAGCGCTGACGGTCTGTGTACAGTTTGGATAGCAGGTTCACGCCGTGGAGATTAGTCCACTTATTCACAGGCTCCGAGAAAGTCATTCAGGGGGTTCTTGTATCACAGAACTCCAAGAAGTTTGACTTCCATGCGCCTATGTTGCCTTCCACGGCGACTGTCACTGATAGATCGTAGCCGGAACTGGTAGCTTTGCATACTTGTTTTGTGGACATGGTTCAGCTGGACTTGATTGGTTCGGGCGGTTTGATTGACGGATTTTGTTGATGGCTTCTGTGCGGATCTGTGGCCGTGTGATTTTAATAATTTTAATAATTTGTTCAATGAGTAGAATAGAGTATATATTAGGGGTCTGCGATGGATAAATGATCACAAAATCATTCAGGGGGTTCTTGTATCACAGAACTCCAAGAAGTTTGACTTCCATGCGCCTATGTTGCCTTCCACGGCGACTGTCACTGATAGATCGTAGCCGGAACTGGTAGCTTTGTATACTTGTTTTGTGGACATGGTTCAGCTGGACTTGATTGGTTCGGGCGGTTTGATTGACGGATTTTGTTGATGGCTTCTGTGCGGATCTGTGGCCGTGTGATTTTAATAATTTTAATAATTTGTTCAATGAGTAGAATAGAGTATATATTAGGGGTCTGCGATGGATAAATGATCAGAAAATCGACCACCCCTAACGAAGAACCAGTTTTGCCAGTGAGTCATTCACATTCGACTAATTGTCCATTATTCATCCTATCGTTTGCATCCAGGTGTTCACCATCGACGCTCATCAACCGTTGCTGAAATTATACTCTGACTACGAGATATGCTTGTTCGACTTGTACATGTTGTCAATGTAATTCAATTCATTTTGTGTCATGTACCGCCTGATTCTATTCCGTGACTTTTCATATCTATATCTTTTCATATATAAAACCACTTTATTACGTCGGGATAACATTTACAGCATAAATTCCTCTGCTATGATACGCACACTGAGAGTCACCATCCGCCGTTATATCAAAACTAGCATTCAACCACCTGGAACCTCCCACTCGACTCAATTTAAAGCTGCCGCATTTCCAATCGTGCTCTGCCAATCTCTGTCTCCAGTGCGTCCTAAGTCACGGCGTAAAGAGTCATTCCATGAGAAACATGACCTCTCGACTTGCCCGCCCGAAATTTAGTTGCCCGATGTCGCGCCCGAAAAACTTAGGCCCGCCCGTGCCTGGTGCTATTGGGCGAGAGCGGGCATCGGGCGGGCCAATTTTTTGAGCTGCCCGCACAGCTCTACTCCTCATAACATGTCCCCAATATCGACGTCGTTGTACTCTAACTTTCTTCATTGCAGTACGTCCGCCCAATATGACTGAGCCAGCTTCATCGCTAACTGTCTCTCGTGCCAATTCCTTCATTCTCTTCATGCTATACAGTTCCATACGCTGTAGAGATTGACGGTTTCCAAGAAAAAGCTCGAACGTTGCTTGTATCCTATTACGCACTGTGCCTTGCGGCTTGACAACATATCCCAAATCGATCCGTATAGGACCCTTCGACTTCGCTCCCTTTGATTTTTTGGCTGCCTGTAAAAGACAGAAAAGATTTGTTATACACCAAGCAAAACATTTGTATCTGCTTTGGACGATTGATTTTAGGCAACAAAAACACGAGAAAATAACCTCACTTTTGCATGCAAATTTTTTTAGTGTTTACGTTACATGGCATGAACTGGCACTTACACTTTTACTTTCACTTTTAACACTTTATTTAACTAACCATGATCGAGGTTCATATCACTTTCATTATCATTTATTTCGCTTGGAAAACCATGAAAATCATTTCCATTATTTTGGTCTTCGTTGTTATGGGTAGTTGCATCGACGTTGTTATCGGCGCGTGCATCATCCTCGGTACCGGCTGTTGTATCGTCATTGTTAGCAACAATTGCATTGTCATCCTCATTCTTGTGATATTTTAGCAGATACGATTGGACTACATAAATATACAATTTGGGACTAGACGAAATAGCACCTTTTCGAGGACGTTTCGTTTGATTATACGTCGGATATTGCAGCATTGAAAATGGTTGGGAACGGCTCTGACGAAAAGAAATGATCACTTCCACTGATGACAACATCACCTTGCGCGACCACAAACTATTGACAAACGGCAGATGTCGCAGTGACCGTCAAAATTTTTGTGGTATGAATTTTTGTGATATCACAAAATATGATCGATCGACAGTGGCTATACATACCGCCAGATCAGTACAAATGTATACTCGATAATGTCTTCACTCTCCTTCTTCCTTTTTAAGTTAATTAGACTGCTTTTTTATGTAGTCAGACGTTAACGTTGTATTTTATTATTATAATGGTAAAAGAAACACATACCTGTTGTTGACTCGTTGGTTTTGTTCCATCTAATGAGAAATCTTATGCAAGATCTTATAACTCTGTTTCTTCTTTTTCGTGTAAAAAGCACACAACTACGATAACACGATTAATCATTTAGCTTACGCTTGAAAATGCACTCAATATTTCTATATCTTAATTGTTTAAAACTTCACGACACCTCACCGTAAATATTAGAATGAATGGTTCACTTCTCCGCATACAACTTTTTTCAACGTTACCTGCGTTGCCTTTTCCGAGAAAAGCCTAGTTCACTTTTTATTGTCGCTAAAAAATATGCACAAAGAGATTTTAAGAACTTCACCGGACACTAATAGAATTGGTTTACTTCACAGATGACGTGTTAATCACAAACGAATTTTTAGACACAAAACAAACATTTCTTTAGCAAATCACACAATAACGGCAAAACCAATAATTTCCAACAATAACAAAAACGATATTGACACGGAAAAATTTTATCATTGTGAATAAGGCGAGATGGATAAATATGTTCACAATTCATGGTGTGTTATGTGTAAGGCTCGGAACGGATCGATTTTATCCGATCCGAAAACCGAAAATAAACAATCCGAAAATTTCGGTTTCGGATCGGATTTTTTCAAATTTATCTGATCCGAAACCGAAAATTTCGGATTGTCTATTTTCGGTTTCGGATCGGATCGGATATTTTTCGGATCGTCTTCAGATTGAATCTACTTCTTTGATCGAGGTTCCAAAAAAGCGTTTAGCGGTTGAAATTAGTACGCTTTTAAGAGTTATTTGTACAGTGTATTTTGTTTCTGTGTCACTATGCGATTACGGCCCTTGCCGTCGGCGCGGGCAGACACTTTCGCATACAGTTGAGGTTTTTAACTTATTTTACATGAAAAAGTTATTTGAATAAAAAAAAACCTTTTTCTCAAGTCAGTGACGAAATGTAAAACTTTCGTTGCCTTTTTTGAGAAGAACGTCGTATGTAACTCGGTGATAAATGTGTTTTTAGGCACATGATGTGTATTGTCACATCGGCCTCGAGTGACAATTTAGACATCTAGTGCCTAAAAAAGCAATTGTTCCACCGATAATTGAAATACGACTCTTTTCAGCACTCAATTGAGTGTTGCAAAGTGACTTATTTCAGCACCCGTTAGATATGATATTACAACACTCAAAGCAATGTTGATATGGAATTTGTATGAGTTGTTACAGCATTCGTTTGAGAAAATGCAAAGCAATGTGATCGATCAAATTTGAAGAGTGATTGTTTACAATGAAAATTACAATTTTCCTTAGGTCTAGTGTTGAAAAAATCAACATTACAATGCTTGTAACCCAACATACTATTATCACTCGTTTCCATAAAGAACTATTTCTCAACTCAGTGAAGAAAAGTGAAACTTTCATCGACGTTTTAGGCACCACTAGTGACTAGATGTGTAAATTGTCACTCGAGTTTTACATTTCTTTATTAAATTGAGAAAATTGTGTTTTCTGAACTCAGTGTTGAAAAGTAAAACTTTCATTGACTTTATTGAGAAAAACGTTGTAGACAACTCGGTGAAAATTGATTTTTAGGTGCACGAGGCGTATTGTCACACTTTGTTTTCGGCCTCGAGCGACAATTGACATATCTAGTGCCTAAAACAGCATTTATTACTCGTTTACATAAATAACTATTTCATGCCTTGGGAATAAATTTCAGAATTTGCAGAATTCCACGGGACTAAAGTATACAAAATGCGAAAGCCAGTATATGTATAAAAAGAAATTTCTCCTGGCAAAACTGTATAGCTAATTCAGATTGATTTCGGATATCCGATTGAGATTTTCAGATTTCAGGTCAATTTCGGATCGTATCCGTTCGGTTCGGATTGTCGATTTTCGGATTCGGATCGGATTGGGATGAAATAAATTTCGGATCAATCCAAAAAAAAGTCGGATCAATCCGATCCGTCCCGAGCCTTAGTTATGTGGTGGTAGAATTCAAATTTCTTTTAAAGGTACTTTAAGAGATATTAAATTGAAACGGAAGATTATTTTTTTTCGGGCTGATATTTTCTAAATTATGCGGTGGAAAGGCGTATGGCTACTTTTTCGTTCATTTGTCTTCCGATTTTCTCTCGTTTGCCTTAAATGAATTATATTCGAAAATTTCAATTGATTAAACTGACAGGCTAAATCAAGGTACATGTCGCTGGCACCCCCACCATTTAGGGCTGTGTCGAGTTAGGGCTCATATTAAAGGGCTCGTTTAGCGCTGACGAATGGAACCGGTCCCGAGTTTAGGGCTGTCGATTTACGTGAGTAATACTGTTTTGAAGTTTTCAAGTATGTCACTTAAGTGTTTTGTCATAAACTGAATAGGCTTTTGACTTTCCACTTAAGAGTTCTCATCCATTTAGTTTTTTAAACAACCAATTCATGGTGCCACCTAACGTTGAATAGTCGAAATCGTCAATATTTCCATATAAATTTCAGATCAGCTGATAAAAATGGCTACCGCCATTTTTTCTGTTCGCTTCAGTTTCAATTGTTTTTATTCGTTTTGTGTGAACAACTAAATGAAATTAGCTAAAGTGAAACCATTAAAGCATCAGAATCAATAGCAGGAATCTGTGAAGTGTGCATTTGTATTATGAAAGTTTATGTGTGACGAGAAATATGTGCAATTTATGGAAAAATTCGGTTGAAAACGGGCATTTTAAAAGTTGAAAAAACAATAATCCGAATTAATTTTTCAAAAATCAGAAACCATTATTGCATCCAGAAACGTGTAAATTAAGTGTGTAAATAAACCATAAGCCTCCTTGTGTTGTACCCTAAGAGAAATCACTGCAACTTTCAGACCCTTTATTTCGGTTTTGTGCTATGAAAAAGGGGTGATTCCTCTTAATCTATGATTAGGGGCTAGTTTAGGGCTGACGATTGAAACCGGTCCCGTGTTTAGGGCTGCTCATATTGGCAGTTTTGGAGGTTATTCATAGTGTTCCTAATTGAAAGTATATATTAATGTTTGGGGCTAGTTTATGGCTGACAATTGAAGTTTAGGGCTGCTATCCCGCCAAAGATATTCAGCTTTTTCTAAACACAAACATGTCATATTAGCTGTTTCAGCGATATTCAAAAAGCTTCTGACTGAAATTATAGTCTATAGTTTTGGGCTCATTTAGGGCTGATAATTGAAACCAGTCCCGAGTTTGGAGCCGCTCAGTGACCAAAGTTATTCAAGATTTAAGAAAAAAAAGTCATGTCATTTTGGGCGTTTTGTTGATATACAATGTGTTTCTTATCTAAAGCATAGCTTAACGTTTAGGGCTGACAATTGAATCCGACCTCAAGTCTAGGGATCTTGAACGAGCAAAGTTATTGGAGTTATCACCCATCAACTGTTCCATTGGAAATTGACGTTGCTCGAGCTGCGCTATCAATTGACCGAAACTGTACGAAGGCTACTCCACGCAAGTGTACATTGGTGAAAGTGTACAGCTGATCCACTTCGCCATATGTCCTGAATACTCCAATTAAATCCTTGCGCAACACGCCATTAGGTATATGTTTTGGCAAATTACCAATAAATAGTGTTTTTTTAATCTTCGGAGGGGTCATGCTATCTGCAAATAATGACATAATGGTTCATAAAGAGTTGTAGCACGGCTACATAAGAACATATGAACATAAGAAATCTTCGGGGGCTTATGCGATCAAAATAGAACTTGCATTTTCTTGTAAAGATATAGTCATGATTTCTTGGTGCGAATAAAAACACGCAACAAATGCAATCGTAACATTCTAAAAATTACCCAAAAATTTGATTTGCGCTTTTTTTCCACAGAATGCCACATAGCGTATTAAGTTTGCAACAAACCATTGAAAATTTAGTAGACCAACGCAATTCAAGCAAAAGTGGTATTAATGGCAGCTGCCAAATAGAGTATGAAATTTTATCCCTACTCTTTTTACAGTGTAGAATTTTGTCTGGAGCACTGTCAAGTTTCAGTACCCTATTTAAAGTACCACTTTTGCTTGAAGTGCGTTGATTAGACGATGATTGTCTATCAAACGTCAAACTACTATAGAAAATCCTAGTGTTTCCAACGCAAGTAAAATTGATTAGATTGATTACATGAAATTCTTAATGCTCAAAACAAACGAGGCATTGAAAACGTGTTTTGGTCCTATTTTTCATGACGAAATTTTCGAACCTGTTCAAAGTTAGAACTTTTTCTATTAAAAATCGCCACTGTTACATCTGTCAATGAAAACTATAGGACCAAAACACGTTTTCAATGCCTCGTTTGTTTTGAGCATAACAAATTTCGATCGTTTGGTTTTTCAGTGTTGACTAATTATAAACTTTGTGATGCCTGCTTTAAATGCCTTGGCATTGTCCGGATGTGCCGGAAATTATTCGGCGGAAATTCGGAAACTATGTTGTTTCATGCAAAAAAAACATGTGATAGATCTGTTTGCATTATGATGTTTCTTATAATGCAGCCAATTATATATTTCATATATATATATTTAATAGAACAATTTGAACGCTTTAACGGGTCATGAGACGAAGCGAACAAAAAATTCTGTTGTAATATTAGTTATGGAACAATAACGTATTTCACCAATGGTTTAGATTTAGCTCTTTAATATGTGCAAGTTAAATGAAATAACTTTGCACGCATTACCGTATAAAGCGAATTTACTTCATCTGGCGCAATAGGTTTTTATTCCATAACTATAACATAACTATACCACGTGTAACGAAATTAAAATAATTCGAACGGCATTTTACATGGCATTGTCAACAGTAATTTCTGTTGTTCTATTATGGAATAAACACCGATTTCGCGAAACGATTTAGATTAAGCTTTAAACCGCAATGTGTGCAAATTAAAAGAAATAATTTTGCACATATTGCCGTTCAAAGCTTATTTCATCTGGCGAACGAAATTTACGCATATAATGATTGTGTTTAAATCTTTCTGCATTATCCGCAATCGACCGCTGCTGCTTGCTAGATGGCGCTAATGTACCTCTTTTTTTATTACACTCCTGATGTATTGTTGGCCGGTTGATATACGTATGGTTTGTGGCTGCTGCTGTAACAATTGCGTAAATGAGGTTATGAGACTGGCGTGTACGGTACCTCGTGATTTCATTTTCGGACCTGATTTTTACCTTAACTATTCCAATACCGGACGAATGCCAGAGAATTGTAATGCGAATGGAAGGACCCCGCTAACTGGTACTGCTGATGGTATGTATAGAAAACTAGACGAAAATCACGCACACTGAACGTGGGTTAGTTTCGGTGCTTGCCGCTTCCTACTCGAATGGTTCGTGGTCTCTGCTGTAACAATTGCGTAAATGAGGTTATGTGTCTGGTGTGCACGAAGCCTTGCGATTTTATTTTCGGACACGATCGGAGCACTTTTTGGTATAAAATTTAATTATCTCTGTTGAAATCAACTCGATGACTCGCTTTACTCTTTGATTTACTGTTTTGGCGACCATTAATCGGTCGGAGCACTTTTGGTAGACAAATCTAATATTTTTCACTAACGCCGGTTCGATAACACGCGCGACTTGTAGATATACTAGCGTCTGTTTATACGATCCAGATTGTTCGAGAGTCAGATTTAGAATGGTTATGGTTACTGTATGATGCAATTTCACAGAGTCAAGTGACGTTACGTCCTTTGAGTTTAACCTTAGTAGTGCGTTAGTGTTAGTGAGCAGATTTACGTATTTTTGTGTGGCCATTTGTTGAATAGAGCCTCGCGGCGAGAATAAAACTAGAGAGCTTGAGAATGTCAAGTCAGAAGAGCCGTATGGCAGGAGAGTAATAAAATTACGTTCGTTGACGGTGCCAAATTAGCAAATTGCGCCCATATATTTTGTGTTGTTTGAGAAATGCATAGCCATTTTGAAACTTTTGGGCTACCCATTTTTTCTTAAATTTGGGTAGATTTGCCGTATATTCCATGATTCCGATGTGACCGACGTCTGCCTTGCGCCTTTGGCCAGCCACTGGAATACTTTTCACAGCTTTTTATTAGGTTTTTATTAATTTGTTTTGAAAATTGCCGGAGCTGATGCGGAACACGTCTGATTGATTCGACTGCTTACTCTTACTGTTACATCCCATACAAGAGATTTTCCATGACTCCATGGTATCAGAGTCATTCCATCAGGCCTTTTACCATCATCTCTAGAAATACCTGGTGGTTGCAACATGGCTGGAAATCCTGCTGAAGAGAAAGCATGAGAAAAAACTTTGTTAACTTCATCATGCTATCTTTTTAATTCTCATTTGGCATTATAAACCGTGCATGGTTTGACCGTCGAAACTGATCGCCAGCGCCAATGTCAACATTTTCTTTTTGATTTTTCACTTCAATGATCTATTGAAATTGAGATATAGACTCAATAAACCAATTTATTCAACGTATACTACATGCCTGAAACATAAATAGTTTCATAAATTGTGTATTTACCGAGCGTCATATCTGAAATTGTTGGATTTTGATGTTCTCGAGCAGCGAAATAAAAAGACGTCCGTATCCATTGACAAACAAAACAAGAGAGAAAGATTTATTATACGTTAACTTATAGCAAACATTGCACATTTGTGACACTATACATAGTGACCATATGACCAGTTGACATACTCATTCTATAAACTCAACTGTACTCAACTATAAACGATAAGTTCATTCATCTTCTTCTTAAAATGGCGAAAATCACAACCCATTCAGAAAAAAAAAGTTGTAGCTATAGCTCATTCTATCTCGCCACAGGCGTACAATTTTCTCATTTCTCTGCATTCGTCCCAGCCGTCATATTAGCATCTCTCTGGTCGAAATACTAATGTCAAAAGTGAACTAATGCAATCAATGTGATCGCACTGACAGTTACTTAAATTGCATTCTCTATCGGAATCAGTTCTTCAGTTACTGCTCGGAAATGGAATTGTACGGATGTTTTGCTTACGAAGTAAACGTCGAATAGTAAATCTCGTAACGTGCTGAAACAATTGTGAAGATATCAGAAAACTTTTTTATTCATTTTTGCTTCGATGAAATGAATATAATACAAAGTGCGGTTCAAAATATGAGACTCTTGATTTTATTGGCCTTGTGCGCGACTTGTATAGAGCGCATCGATGCTATTCAAAATGGTACAAGGCGTCACAAAACGTACAGTATAGAAGATCTTCTGTCAATTGAATTTGAAACAAAAACGTCTGATGATATCTTCATGGATCCGTGTAAATCAGGTAAGAACTTGAATGGTTTCATTCCTAAAGTTGTCAGAACACCTACAGTCACTGTTCCATTATTTCTTCATTGCAAACAGACAGATTTATGGGTGACATAGCATTGTCAAATAAAAATTATGAGACTGGATGGCCTGCTGAAAGACAAACTCAGCTAGACGTTTATCGTGAAGATCTCAATGTCAATGGGAACGGACGTGGTATGAGACGAAATAAAACCGAATATTGGAACACAATGCCACGCTTGAACGCAGTAAGTAACTCTTTCCTATTTTTGATTCAAGTGAAATATCGACAGCACGAAAAAGTAGATCAAAATTGCAAATAAAAAGTGACAGAACATCAGTTCACGCTATCACGAAATTCACCGAAATGGAGGTGTGTGAACCAGTCTTGTCATTTTCAGTTATTCTTTTAACTTCCCATACAAAAGTTTTTTGATTGCGCTCTGCTCCTCCAACAATGTCTTGGGTGTGCCTCCCTAGCTACGAGCCTGTTGTGAACCCTTGCGAATTCGCCCTTTTACGAATGAACCAAAAAGGTATTTTGTTTTACGGAATGACCATTTGGACGAGCGTATGGGATTTTGGGAGTTTCACATTAATTCATTTGCTCATTTTGACGAAAGGTTCCAAAATTCTTTTAAAAACATAGCTAACGCCGACCCGTACGAAACACCTATTCGTATCAAAAGCCTTTAATGTGAAACTCTTCATTTCTCTTACTTCATTTTCTTCTCTACTGAAAAGCTATTCGCCCTTTAAAATCACTTACATTATCTTTCTTTGCCTTGTTAGCATATACAAATAAATTGCCGGAACAGCCCCGTACAAAGTCAAATTTCATAAATTCCTATTTAAACAGCTATATACCGCTATATTTACCTATATTTTCCTATAAATAAACATTTCACAAATGAATATGCTATTATATAGCTCTATATGCCTGTATAGGTGAATATAGATATATATAGATGTCCATATATGGAATTCCTGACATAACAAATTATTTCCATGTTAACAGGAACTCTCTAAGTACCATTTTTCCCAAGATATATCACTTTTATTAAAATCCAATATGGCCACCGGCAGCCATTTTGTTAGGAGACCGGAAATAATACCGACGCTTTACATTCGTTAATACCTTTCAAACAAAAAAAATTCATGAAATTCGGTCAAAATTTACTAGAGATATTGACAAAATACTCCACGTTCACTGTACGGCCGAGTAGCCAGATAAGAGCTCACTCCAAGAGACCTAGCTCACGCTCCGGTGAACATAATTTCATAAAAAAAAAATCCTGATTGGTTCGGTCAATACCTATCAAATAAAGCGAAAACAGACGAAATATGTTCAAATTTGACCGACCTACAAGCAAAAACTGCTTGCCGCCCTGTGCCTGGTTCACACCAAGGGGTCTAACTCACGAGTCGGTCATCCGATTTTCATAAACTTTTTTTTTGTCGATCGGTATTGTAAAAACTTTTCATTTGACGTATCACTGACAAGTGTAGTGCTTAAATGTTTGGAGATATCGTCGAAAAACCGTAAAGCACTTATTGGGCCCCAGCTCCGGAGAGGTCGATCCGAAATCACCCATCTTCGAACTTAGCCTGTCTTTTGATAATACTAAACGGGAAAAAAAAGAATTTTAGAAATCGGATGTGTTTTACTCAAGTTAGAGAACGGACAGACAGACAGACAGACAGACGGACATTTTTTTTTCACTGATTTGGCATCTCTAGACAAACACAATAGGTTTCCCCTTACTCAGGGAGTCCAATTCGACGTGTTACAAACGTATGCGTAAACCTATAAGACTCCAGGACTTCGTACGGGTCTAAAAATTTCACTTCGCGGCTTGAGCCTTCGGGGCTGTTTCGCGATGACGGAAATAAACGGCTGGATGGTATAACCTATACAGCGTGGGAGAAAAGGAAGAGCGCTTGTTTGGGATGTGACCTGCGCAGCTTCTCTGGCACCTTCTAAGATGATTGGGACAAAACGTCAGTGCATGGCGTCGGTAAAGGCTTCGGCTCGAAAACACTCAAAATACTCGAAAATAAAGACCACATATCACTTCGTCGCGGTGGCAGTAGAATCCTTGGACCCGTGGTCTGAAGAAGCTGTAAATCTTCTGAACAAAATTGGTGCGAACTTGATCAGGAAGACTGGAGAACCAAAGGCGATGCATTATTTGTTTCAGAGGCTTCCTTTATCCATTCAGCGCGGTAATGCTATGTGGGTCATTTCTAGCATCCGGGATAGTACCAAGCTGGATGAAGTTCATTTACTTCAATAATTGTTGCTTTTCTTTTTGATTTTCATTTTTTGTATGTATTGTTTATTGTTTATGCAGAATGATTTGTAATAAAGTTTTCAACTTCGCGGCTGTTTGGTTATTGACATTGTGCGCTGAATCGGAACATGAACATGTTGAGGCTTTCCGACACTCTGAGATATTCCTGTGATCTAAAAGAAGAAACGGGTGCACACCTAATGTGCGATTACCTTAAATTTCTTCACTTACGACAATTAAAACAAGAATTCAAATGTCTACTTGTATTAACTGATTTCTAAAATGGCTGATGAATCACTGGCTAGACAAATGTAATTAAATTAATTTTTAGCGAAAGTAGTCATTTGTGTAACTGTATTACACACCCGTTTAAATTGAGTCATTTCAAGCTTATAGGGATAAACTCTCTAACTGACCGTCTTTTTTAAATCTCTTATTTCTCCATAACGAATATTATAGAGAAATGAGAGAAGCAAGAGAAATACAAAATTTAGAAAAAGACGGTCAGTTAGGGAGTTTATCCTTGTAAGCTTGAAAAATGCACGATAATCTGGACACGAACACTTGGATTCTGTCGTCGCTACCTATTAAATCGGGTGGTACCAAGATGCTACTTTATCCGCTTTTCTATCATCCTCTAATTATTATTATTATTATCCTCTAATGCAGCTTCCTCACTTGTTAGTACCTTGTTACAACATCGCACGCTGTCAGTTGAGGATATCGCTTATTTATTAATTTCAAGAGGCGGACCAGGCATTAGAAGAATTTCTGACATTTGTCTTCCATCTTTCATAAATTCTCTACATGGAGCACGTGACCTAGCATCTCTCATATATACCCTCAATGGATAGCGAGGTTACTCTATGCTACTGAAAAGAATCTCATAATTGCTGGAATTCAATTAACAGCATCATGCCAGACAGTCCTTCAATTCAAAAATCATGGGATTACATCAATTTGGATCGAATTGTTTCTGAAATACGATTACATTCTCCAAAGGACGAAGCCCGTTTCAAGGCATTGCAGCAGCCAGAGTCAGGGGGTTGGCTTCAAGTCATTCCATCGAATAACATCGGTACTGTAATGGACGATCAAGACTTTCAAACATGCGTAGCACTTCGTCTAGGAATAAAATGCTTCGAAAATTACAAATGCAATGATTGTGGTTCGTTTGTGGATGGGAGCTGTACACGTGGACTTAGTTGCCCCATTGCAAAGAGTACCTACCCCAGACACGTGAACTTGAATCATGCACTCAAACGAGCTTTAACATCAGCCAGACGTAATTGCGATCTCGAACCAATTGTTCTATCTCGTGATGATGGCAAATGTCCAGATGGAGTTACTCTAGCCCCTTGGTCAAAAGGAAAACGTTTAATGTGGGACGTTACATGTGTTGACACCTTAATTTTAAACCTTACATCGAAAAAAGCCGGTGCTGCTGCTGCGCTCGCTTGTAAACGAAAGCACGAAATGATGTAATTTTTGCTTGTTAGTAATAAAAATATACAAATTATTTATCAAGATGATTTGAATATGTAGTCACCTAAATTCGGATTGTGTCCTCCCTCGTTGGACACCATCGTTACAAAGGAATCAGGCGCTTGGCTAGGCAAAGTATATCGTCACGTTATTATGGCATGGATGACAATTCATGTTATGTGCGCCATATTTATGCTTGAAGTGTCATGCCAGGCATTCCGAAATCAACATTATAATTTAACGGTCACTCATTTCGGTAGACTTGTGGTGACACAGATCATAGTAATCCATTGAAATGTATCGAGTCACAGCAACCCTTGTAGCAGCCTCATACCAAATACACAATACCAAATACATTTTCACCGGATAATTGCCAGAAAATGTTATTTCAATCTAGTTGCTCGTTTTTTCCCCATAAATACAAGCAACTCTTCACAAAATTATTCATTCTTTCTCGGACAGCCGTTCTATCAACAGCTCCGGCACATGACGACTAAGGATACGATTTCTACTAGTCGCACAACAAACAATCCGACAACATTTCAATTGTGTCCTGCACGTCTACACTCACACAATTCAAATTCACGTAAAAAACAAATTTACTTTTAAGCCAAAAATATTTAAGCTACAAAAGTAAAATTCTTAAATTTAAGGTTTAGCTAATTTAGTTTTACGAACATTTTCTTTTGATCGATGATCGTCGGAACGCACAAAATCTAGTAACATTCACCAGTTACTACAAACAGACCAACCTCTCGAACAGTAGAATTGATTCCACAATCAAATTGTCAAAATTATCGTTCAAACGTTAATTTTCTACAACTACTACACCTCGAAATTACAAGAATGTCTCCCAATAGAATTGCACCCTTAATGTACGTTCCGCCTGTCCAGGTAATACTGTGTAGGAACGCCACATTACTACAGTTTTCGTGAGTCGACGTTCAAAATATTTTCTTGGTTTAATTCTAAATAGTAGTTCACATTCACAATTCTCATTCTACAATAAATTCAGCATGTGTTCAAAATTCAAAAACATTGCTTAAAATCACAAGAAATGACACAAGTCTTTCATCGACATTTCGAATGTTACTTCGCGGTCATTAATCGCAAGATTACTTTGCCTCTGTCTACCATCTGCCATCCTCCGGTAAACACGCATCTCAACGCAAAAAAACTTACACTCCAAGGCTCATTCGGATGATTTTGACGATTAACTGTCATGTTCTATAAACCAAAATCCTTGGTAAAGTATTTTTCGTTTATAGAGTACCATATTGAAGCTAACCTCTTTGTTGGAATTGTTGCTGACATCACTGAGTGTGAGTCATTATACGATCTGTTATACCAATTGTTACAGTCATAGTGTTATTAGTCATAGTGTTCAAAACTTTGTAATCACTTCACTTTTCTACTTCAACCAATTAACATCTTGTTACTGGTATCTTAACTAAACTGAATAAAAATGTAATAGCAAAATCAAATAACTGTGGCAAACTCCAACACTCTTCGTCTTGAAACTGTTTTACAAAATATTTTTTCGACAAATTACAAGAATTTGCTATGAATTTCGGAATCGGAAAATCTCCACTTTCTTGTACTCAACTCGGACAACTGCTTGAGGAACGAATTGTCTAATTTCACTTCACGGAAAAATTCAATAACGCTATCACCGAACGTTCCACGACTTCCGAACCACAGACCGCGAACACACCAGTCTCTCTCGCCGAATGATTGCACGTATTTTTCAGTGTAAAATGGAATGCATTTGCGGTAGATTTTTTCTTTTTCGTCCTTGACAGTTTGATCCTGGTTGATGTCGTTCGTTTCATATCGAATCGTTGGATCAATGATGTAAGCTTTCTTAGAGTTCGGGTGGAAGGCAATAATGTCACTGAATCGACTTCTTCCGTCTGTATCGACAGCATACACTTCTTCGTAGCACGTGAATCCTATCGTTCTCAGCAGGTTGGCAATGAAATGTTTGATACTATGATGTCTTGACGTAATTAGCAGGTTATTCGCCGAGCAGCTTCCAGTAACATGTTGAATGGTTTCACTCTCTTTGCCGCATTTACGACAAAGGTTGGAAGAGCTTGCGACGCCTGGAACGCCGTTGAGATTGGCATAGTTGGTGCTGAGTTTGATTGCTGAGACCCATTCGGACGATGAAAGCGAGTTTTTGTTGTACACAAAGTCGTTACTGGGGGTGTGATTTTTGAAGTGAACAGCGCCTGAACCTTGGTAATTCAGCTTGCACCAGCAATCAAATGTTTCATTGCGTAGAGCAGCTCGCAATGATCGTGATGTGTCACCAACAACGTTCAGTGCTTGTTTTCATTGGGTCATTTCATCACGGAAGTCGGACACGGAGTGGAATAGGCCATCGTTTATTTTCGACAGTTTGCTCGCTAGACTGAAATGTTGCAGGTGGACTTCCCATGCAGCTCTGAACAGTCCCAGACCGCGCAGTTTCCTTGGTGCGTAAAAAAGGTTGTCGTTCGTTCTAGTTGGAAGGCCAATGATTTCTTTGACTGTTCGACGTATCATTACATCTAGGCCGTTCGTGACTGTTGATGGAATTTTGTGAATTGGTGCCGCTTGCAGCGGGTAGACTAGAATCGGGAAGACGTACGATGTCGACATTTGGTTTAGATTTGTGTTCAGCTTCGTGATGCACGTATCGTCGAACACCAATTCTGTTTCAAACGAGCATCCGAGATATTTTATTTTTTCATTTCGTTGAATGCCAACAATCTCACTTCCATCAGCGAGTCGAAGCGTGTCGCATTCCAATTTACCATTTCTGATGATGATGGCTTGACTTTTTGATGCGTTCAGGACGAGACCGATTTTTGCAAACAACGATTTGATCAGATCGATTGTACGGCATGCTGAATTTTCACAGTGTGTCGATACGGCCTGATCGTCGGCGAAACCAGATAGACAAATTGTGTCATATTCGGCTGAAAGTTCGTATCCGTTGTTGCTTGCGTATTGAGAGTCGCAAATTTCTTCATAGATGAAGTCAATAGCGATGTTAAACAGGATCGGTGATAACGGTCCTCCTTGAGGGACCCCGCATTTGATTTCAATTGGATGAGAAGATTCTTTGCCTAGAGTACCACGTTGTTGTTCGACAGCAGATTCATTATCAGGTCGTGTAGGTTTCCTGAAACACCTTTTGATTTCAACGCTTTTGAGATGTGTAAGTGGCCGATTTTGTCAAACGCTTTGGTCATATCGAGAAAGGCAATTGTGCAATTCTTTTTTCGTTTTTTTTGCATCTAAGAGGCATGCATTAATCATTCTAGCATTAACATGACAGCCAGGGATTCCAGTCACGAAACCACGTTGGTTACAGTTGATAGTTATTTGCGCCCGCAACTTCGAGTCCTATGTTTTTTCAATTATTCTTCTCAATACGGAATAGATCGTCAGCCGTCGCCAGTTGCTCACTGAGTTGATGTCGCCGTCCTTGTCGCTGAGAATCATTTTGCCTTGTCGGAAACCCGTCGGTACAAATGAGGAGCGAAGCATTATGTTCCCAATCATTGAAATTGATTTATTTACATTCAGTTGTCGAAGTGTTTTCACCAAAATTCGATCTCTGCCGGCAGATGTGTCCAGAGCCATTTTCTTGATTTGTATTGCAATGTCTTCTTCGCACAATGAAATATCTTCGTGCGGCTCTTTGTTTGGGTACCTTTCGAGGCATTTAATGTTTTCATGGTCAAAGGTGTCAAAGGTGAAACATTCATTTGACAACAATTTTGCAATTCTGTCTATTTCACTATTCTCGACAACCGTCTTACAATAGTCACGCAGACAACTAACTTCTTGGACAGATTTCAAACATCCCTTGGCGCATTAAAATAAACTCAACATGGTGTACACTATTGGACTGGACATTCAATATGGACTAATTTAATCTAATAACGAAATCAGTTTAGAATTAACAACTTGGCAAACATTCAATTTGTCTAAGACGTTTCACACAAGCAAAGCAAGACAAACAATCAAATGTTCCTGCTTTGAAACGGCCACAATTTCCGGCGCAGACTACACACAGCTATGGCCCTAAGAATAGACGTGGATCATCGATTGAAAACAATTTTTCCGTAGGGGGGAAGTATCTGTGGTGACACAGATCATAGTAATCCATTGAAATGTATCGAGTCACAGCAACCCTTGTAGCAGCCTATAAATACCATGCATACTTTGTAAATAAATCATTCAATCACCAGCTTCGGCTGGCAACAAAACTCAGTATTTCATTTGTGGAAGTACACAACTCCCACAGACTATTGAAACCGGGGTAAGCGTATGTGTGGCATGTCATTGGTCCCGTGGTCGCGTGGTGGTGCATTAATTAGGCTAAATATCGTTCGCTGACTGATCAACATTACCACTTCGTTCCGTTCGCCGTGGAAACAATTAGTATTGGAGTGGCGATGCTGTTCAGTATTTCGAATCAGTCAGCAAAATGGTGTGCTCAAGATGAACAAAAATCTAGACGAAAAAGCAAGCAAAACGGCATATTTCTATACCTTTCCCGCACCTCCCAAAATTTTACTTTTCAATTTGTTTAAATGGCCAAACTGTACAAATGCCAATGAATAAAGATTTGTTTATGGAAACGGTGGAGGTACAAATCATTTGTTGATATTTCACGACTATTCAAAAATAATCGATGTTTCTGTTGACAATATAATTAATTCAAAATTTGTCATAAAGACGCCAACAGCCAAAACGCCAGGAGCAACTCTGCTGAATAATGTCATCAATCTTGATGGTGACGTAGATAAACTGGACGATGTTCAAACCTTGACGTCGCACTCTGCTGTTCGAAAACGTCATCGACATAGACGCCCAGCCAGGTACTTATACCATTTTCAGCATATTCGACATTTTATTGAAAGGACTAAATCTACGTAGGATGCAAACGAGGCGAGCCACAAAGCGAAAGCCATTTCCTGACAGTTACCAAGAACGTTTGGGTAAAGTGACGCATAATCTTCACCGCCGCATTAAAAGAGGAGCTCCGACAGCGAAAAAAGAACGCATATGGGACGATGGTGTCATACCGTACGAAATAGATGCACACTTTAGTGGCGCTCACAAAACATTGTTCCAACAAGCCATGCGACATTGGGAAAACTTTACTTGTATTAAGTTCGTTGAACGTATACCCGATCAACATCCGAATTTCATTCTGTTCACATCACGACCTTGTGGGTAAGTAACGGTATCTTTTTACATAATAAAACGGAAATATCGTTACACTTAGGTTCACTTGGGATCACCTAGCTTCGAATCGGCTCCGATGTCTAAACAACACACATGTATTTGGGGTGATGTCGTATCAACTGATGGAACACACGGATTGAGATTAGAGACCTCGCACTAGTATCTCAATTTCGATTTTAGCATGAACTGCTGTTTATTTACCTTTTTTTGTACCCTTGCAGATGCTGTTCCTATGTCGGCAAACGTGGCAAAGGCGGGCAAGCCATTTCAATCGGAGAAAATTGTGACAAATTCGGAATCGTAGTGCACGAGCTTGGTACAGCCAAAAGTTCATAGCAATTTTTTCTATCATACGTTTTAATCCAAAAATTATTCGCAGGCCATGTAGTTGGATTCTGGCACGAGCACACCCGACCCGATCGCGCAAATCACGTTGTAATCCAGCGGGACAACATTATGGCGGGTCAGGAATACAATTTCAATAAGCTAACAGAAGATGATGTGAACTCGCTCGGTCTACCATACGACTTCGATTCGATTATGCACTATGCACGTAATACATTTTCGAAGGGAGCGTATTTGGACACAATACTACCAGTTAATGTGGAAGGGAGAGAACGACCGGAAATCGGACAGAGATTGAGATTAAGTGAAGGAGATATAGCACTGGCAAATCTCCTGTACAAATGTTCGAGTAAGTGTTTTGTTGTCACAAGTTTTTGCTTGATTTGATTCTCGGCTTGATGCCGCAATAACACGGTGGGGTTGAACAAAACTTAAATAGAGTCGCGATACCATATCCGATTTTTCTTCATGTTCTTATTGAGGGACTCGAGTACTAAAACGAACCACATTCAGTTCGCGTATCCATCCGACCGTTTCGGTGAACCGGTACTCATGGCCGTGCGGGACCGACGAGTTAATTTGAATACAGATTGTTGTCGCAACGGATAGTTGGACTAATTCTAAGCTAATTCGTGTTAATGTCTTCCCTCGACAACCTGACTACGTAGTCACAGCCAGCGAAAGTCGCGCTAATAGGCATAACTGGTGCGATGCGTACAACTCCCGCGGCGGCCATAAAGGCCCTCTTAAATGTAGAACCCCTACACCTGCATGTAGAATACGTGGCAAGAAAAACCGCCTTGAGACTGCACAAGTGCTCATTGCTCCAGGTAAAACACTACGGACCTGCAAATATATGGAATAAAATGATACAAACATCTCCAGATCTGGAAATGATCAGTGATAAAATCACACCTACAGATTGGGTTTGACAGAACCTTCGACGTACAGATACCCAAAAGAGTAGACTGGAAAGAAGATGGAGTTCTTCCAAAGCAAAACGGTACTGTCTGGTACACAGACGGATCCAAAATGGAATCAACTGGAGCAAGCTACTACAGTCAGCATGCGCAGCGAGAGATATCTATCTCTGTCGGTAACCACGTTACGGTGTATCAATCGGAAATTGTGGGCATCCTACAATGCTCTCTGGAAATCATCTCTGATGCGAACATCCGATCAATGTAATCTGTTCCGATAGCCAAAGTGCGGTAAAAGCACTCAAAGCAAATAAATTCACCTCCTCACTTGCACTGGAGTGTAGAGATATGCTACAGAAGATAACCAATACTAATAAAATTACACTGGTATGGATCCCAGGACACAGTGGAATTGAGGGTAACGAAATCGCAGACAAATTAGCTAGAATCGGATCGAACAATAAGTTGCATGGTCCTGAACCAGGTGTAAAAGTAAGCAACTCCGAGCTGTATAAACACATAAATAATTGGAAGAATGAAAAATTTGGAAAATTCTGGACCCAATTCGACCAGACACGACAAGCGAAAAAATTTATCCGAATAATCAGGAAAAATAGTAGGTTCTACCTATCGCTCAGTAGACAAAATCTAAAACGACTTATAGGGATACTAACAGGGCACTGTAAACTTAACAAGAACTTACACACCATGCTCCTATGTGTGACAAATGCGACCAAATTGAGGACGCCCAGCACTTACTGTGTGAATGTCCGGCCTACATCATGGCTAGAGCCAGGGAGGGTATGCCGTTCCGCCCAGTATCATAAAGGGAAGCCATCCCAATGACATACTCCAATTCATGAATAGCGTGAATAGAATTTAACCTAAGTGGGTACACACAACAGGCCCAACGGAGGCTTAGGTGCAGGGACTTGTTCCACCCACCCTTAACTTAACTTAGGATGAGTGGAATTGTTATCCATTCTTCATAAATAAGTGGCCTAAGCTATTTGGAGCATTTCTTACAATGATTGATTCAAGAACACTTGAGTCCCTCAATACGAACATGAAGAAAAATCGGAGGTAGTATCGCGACTAGGTTTAAGTTTTGTTCAACCTCACCGTGTCAAGAAATCGATGATTCCCGACAAGAAAATGTAAAAGGTGACGCGAGTCCCTGTGCATACTTCCAAAACAACTGGTATCAGTCAAAAACCCTTAATAGAATAAAAAGTGATGCAAGCCCTGTCCAATAAAACTGATATCGTTGTAGATGACGCACCTTGCGCTTGATAGAAAATTTGAGCAAAAAAAGTTTTCGTCACAACGATATCAATTTTTCTTGTAATAGAACTTGCGTCATGGGCGTTGTGCCCGTGATTCCGCAGCCTATGACTTAAAAATTTATTTCAGAATGTGGAAAAACGTTTCAAGACAATTCGGCTACGTTTGCGTCACCAAATTACCACCTATCAACACCGTCCAATGAGCCTCAAGCATGTGAATGGCGTATAACAGCAACGCACGGTGAAACAATTGTACTGAACATCACGGATTTGGTAAAAAATATATTCTACTATTTCCCGCTGCATCACTGCTAACCAGAAAATCTGTAACATCTGTTTCAAGGCCATTTTCAAATCTAACAATTGCCGGACAGACTATTTGGAAATACACGACGGGTACTGGCACAAATCAAAAGTTTTGGGTCGATTTTGTGGTTCAGAAAACGTTTCAGAATTGATTCAATCTACAGGCAGTCGAATGTTGGTGACACTATCAACAACTCATCACCAAGAGGTTTATCGGGGATTTGCTGCACATTACGAAGGTATGGTTAGCCACATCATCTAAGAGTCATATCTTGAAAAACTATAACCAATTTTTTGATAAATTAATTAAATCTCGAGTCGTTGGCCTGCATAGCGCAATTACGAAAGCCCGTACGAAGTGCCTTTCGTATGAAACCAAAGCTAAAACCACTTCGGAGCATCAAATGATGGAATCTTAGGAACTAACATATTACCATCTTAACAATCAGAAAAGAACAGAACCTCTTTGTAAACCTCGGAAATCCTTTAAATCCCTCCGAATTCTAGAACTGGGAAGATTGTAGACCATGAGGTAGAGATGTGCGGGCCGCCCAAAAATGTCGGGCCACCCGGGTTTTTATCCGGCCCGACGGGGCCTGGGCCGGACGGGCTTCAAATCTGTCGGGCCGAGCTTGGACCGGACCTAGAAAATTTTTGGCCCGATTTTCAAAGTTTCGCGCACTTTTTTATATGAAATTTGCTTTCGGGCCGCCCGAAAATGTCGGCCCGTTCGAGTTTTTATCCGGCCGATCGGGCTTGGGCCGGACGGGCTATAAATACGTCGGGCCAGTTCGGGCCGGGCTTTAAAAATGAATTTCGGACCGGGCTTCGGGCCCGACGGGCTTCAAAAAAACATCGGCCCGCACACCTCTACCATGAGGTTGCTGGTATGTTGGGAACCAACACATTTTTACCTCCATAATCTAGAAATTCCACAAGTTAACCAAAGTTCGAAAACATAAGCTAACGCGACCCGTACGAAACACACAGCCCCGTACAAACTCAAATTTCATCAATTCCTATTTAAACAGCTATATTTACCTTCCTTTCTTATTTAGGCGGTCACTACAACCTACTATTGGTTTTGGCCACCTCAAGCAATCTTCTCCAGTCGCTCACCCTTAGTACTTTCAGATCAGACTCAATTGCATCTTTCCATCTCGCTCTCGGTCTTCCTGGTCTTCGACTACCATCGGGATTTGTATTTAGCAGTTTCAGTGGTACACGTTCCTCATTCTTTGTACATGACCGAGCCATCTTAATCGATTGATTTTGAAAAATTTGACTATATCAAGCTCCTTGTAAAGCTGATACAGCTCATGATTGTATTATCTTCTGCATTTGTCGTTTACATTGACACCTCCAAAAATTGATCGAAGAAATTCGGTTCACTGGAGTGTGAGCTAGGTCTCCTGGAGTGAGCTCATATCCGGCTACTCGTCCGTCCAACATGGAGTATTTTGTCAATATCTCGAGTAAATTTTGATCGAATTTCATGATTTTTTTTTGTTTGAAAGGTATTAACGAATGTAAAGCGTCGGTACTATTTACAGCTATGTTTCGCTATATGCAGGAATAGAGCGATTTTCAGTTATATTAGCCAGTTATGTAGCCAAGCGTTCGTACGGGGATACCGAAGCCAAATGTGCGTGCGGGCATACAGCAGCCAAGATGTTAGTGACGTATGCAGTTGACGTCAGACGATGCAAAGAATTTTGACCGAAAAAAATCCTTTGAACGGCTGTGTGATCGTGAATTCTGCTTTGTACACGTTGAGCACCAATGTAGAGGACTGCAATGTCCTGGTACTGAATCGTTGGCCGGGTAGTGGTCAATTTGTGGGAACAGAATGCAAACGAATCCTCTAAAACGTTACAAAAAAGATTCTTTTAACTATGAAAATTGTACTTTCGTCCCCCAAACGAAGATGCGAAAGATTATTTCATATCTATGGCACTGCCTAAAATAAGACGAGTACTCGATAGCGGTCGAAAACAGAATGAAGAAGAACGATGAGCGTCGCTTCTTTTATAGGCAAATTTTCCATTATGGCCGATCGTCATCGTTGTCATTTGTATCTAGAAATTTCTGCCAAATGTCACGTGTGTTCGCACCATCTGTGTGTGATGATTGGTACTCGTTCTTGCATGGTGGTTTATTTGAATGTGTTGTACTACACCTGTAAAATGTTTGTTTATGGGTAAAAATTGCGGTATATAGCTGTTTAAATAGGAATTTATGAAATTAGACTTTGTACGTTGCTGTTGATATTGCCTCTACGGATAATAGCGGCAGAGTCGAAATATTGCTTGATTTTTGCAAGTGGTTCCAGGTGGTTCCCGTCGTCCAATCAATAGCGGCAGAGTCGAAATTTTGCTTGATTTTTGCAAGTGGTTCCAGGTTGTTCCCGTGGTCCAGTCGAAAAGTGATGTATGGATGGTGCCCCTTATTTTTGATAATGAACAAGTCGTCCATATATCATTTTGTCCAAAAACTTCAAATTTAGCCGCTATTATACGTAGAGTGTGCGTTGTTCGTATTTACGCTATTCAGTAGGGACGAAAATGAAATAAGAGTGATGAATAGTTTCACATTGAAGGCTTTTTAGTACGAATAACGAATATGGGTCTGTTCACATATTACATCACGCTATTATGGGGGGGGGGGTACAATGATATGTGACGGTTTCAACAAATTTGGGTCAAAATTGCCCCTTTTTGCGTGACGGAGGGGGAAGGGGTGTCAAAAATTCCATAAAATAGCGAGACGTAATATGTGAACAGCCCCTAGGTGTTTCATAAGGGGTCGCTGTTAGCTTATATTTTTATATTTCTTTTTTGCTTTTAGGCTTTTAGAGCGATAATAACGAGCTAATTTTCAAAACGCTTCGCGAGTAGCGTCTGTAATATTATTCAATTCTAGCGTTAGCGTCGCTAGAAAAAAATGACTAACGCAAACGCACCCAACCTTGCTGCACAGTAACAATTTTTAGACCCGTACGAAGTACTGGGGTCTTATGGGTTTACGCATACGTTTGTAACACGTCGAATTGGACTCCCTGAGTAAGGGGAAACCTATTGTGGTTGTCTAGAGATGCCAAATCCGCGAAAAAAAAAATGTCCGTCTGTCCGTCTGTCCGTCTGTCTGCACGATAACTTGAGTAAAACGCATCCGATTTTGAAAATTCTTTTTTTTCCCGTTTGGTAATGTCAAAAGACAGGCTAAGTTCGAAGATGAGTGATTTTGGATCGACCCCTCCCGAGCTGTGGCCCAATAAGTGCTTTACGGTTTTTCGAAGATATCTCCGGACATTTAAACGTTAAACTTGTAAGTGATACGTCAAATAAAAGGTATTTACAATACCGATCGACAAAAAAAAGTTTATGGAAATCGGATGACCGACTCGTGAGTTAGACCCCTTGGTGTGGAACAGGCACAGGGCGGCAAGCAGTTTTTGCTTGTAGGTCGGCCACATTTGAACATATTTCGTCTGTTTTAGCTTTATTAGATAGGTATTGACCGTACCAATCAGGGAAAAAATTTTTTATGAAATTATGTTCTCCGGAGCGTGAGCTAGGTCTCTTGGAGTGAGCTCTTATCTGGCTACTCGGAAGTACAGTGAACGTGGTGTATTTTGACAATATCTCGAGTAAATTTTGACCGAATTTCATGAATTTTTTTTTGTTTGAAAGGTATTAACGAATGTAAAGCGTCGGTACTATTTCCGGTCTCCTAACAAAATGGCTGCCGGCGGCCATATTGGATTTTAGTAAAATAGAAATATCTTGGGAAAAATGATACTTAGAGAGTTTCTGTTAACATGGAAATTAATTAATTTGTTATGTGTGTGGGGTTTCAGGGATTCCATATACGGACATCTATATATACCTATATACAGGCATATAGAGCTATATACAGGCATATAGAGCTATATAATAGCATATATTTATCTGTGAAATGTTTATTTATAGTGAAATATAGATAAATATAGCGGTACATAGCTGTTTAAATAGGAATTTATGAAATTTGTCTTCGTACGGGGCTGTCTATATTGCCTCCGGCAATTTAGTTGTATATGATAACAAGGCAACGAGTGGATAATGTAAGTGATTTTAAAGGAAGAATAGTTTTTCAGCAGAGAAGAAAATGAAGTAAGAGAAATGAAGAGTTTCACATTAAAGGCTTTTGATACGAATAGGTGTTTTGTACGGGTCGGCGTTAGCTATGTTTATATGAAATAATGTGATGAAAAAAATGAAATGAAACATTTTTATGAATGAAGGAAATCACTTTTAAAGAGTGGTGGTTCCTTAAAATGTCCATTTTATGGTAGGTAAACGTTTGGGCCCTATTTTTTGGACATTAAGTGAGGACTTAATGACTATTTAAGTTTGCTCTATGATCATTTTGAATATGCTTTCCGTACGATAAACACTTTGGTAAATTTGAGTCTGACTTTGGGAGTAAGATGCAAGGTTCTGAAAGAACAGGTTAAGACACTTCTGAGTTGATCACGAAGGCGGTGACACACAAATTTTGACAAATAGATTCTTTTTATTGAAAAGACTTGTAGTATATGGCCTAGATTGTTTGGAATGTCAACTTGATAAAAACTATTTTTTTTTCTTCAAGTTGACATTTCAAACAATCTGTAAAGAGTCAGTTCAACAAAATGTGTCTATTTGTCAAAATGTGTGTGTCACCCGCCTTTGTGAGTGTCTTGACCTGTTCTTTCAGAACCATGGTAAAATGCCATGGAAAATTCGTAAATTTTGTGAAGAAACGCTGTACCATGAATCAGGAATATGTTTTCAAGCTTAAAGTTCGCGAGCAGTAAACCTGTAATAAGTCTAACAAATATTTGGTTTTACATTTACAGTTGTCTGTGGCGGTGAACTTAATCTCGAAAGTGGTGGTCGACTTGATTCTCCCAACTATCCGCTCGAGTACCGGTCCAATAGAGAATGTATTTGGAGAATCACCGTACCGGAACAGTCTCAGGTTGCTTTAAAATTTCAATCATTCGAAATTGAAAACCATGACAATTGTGTGTACGATTACCTTGAAGTGCGCGACGGCCACAGCGCCGATTCGAAACTAATAGGTGTGTTCTGCGGCTACGAAATACCACCAGATATGCGGTAAAATGATCAAAGATTTATCTAGTTTGAATATCTTGCGTTTACTCATTTCGTTTTTGAATTCATCTTTCCTGAAGGTCGACCACGAACAAAATGTTTGTAAAATTCGTTTCCGATGGATCCGTTCAGAAGGCCGGATTTTCAGCAACTTTTATGAAAGAGCTTGATGAATGCAAACTGCAGGATCATGGTTGCGAACACGAATGCATAAACACTCTGGGCGGATATAAGTGTTCTTGTCACATCGGTTTTGAACTTCATAGCGACAAGAAATCGTGCGAAAGTAAGTACTGTCGCCAGAGAAATTACAACGGATGACGTTGTAGGCTCTGTGATGCGTCGCGTCGTGCCGACAAATCTAATCACAAAACATTTCTCATTTCCTACTAGACGCTTGCGGTGGTTTGATTGAAGCGCTAACCGGAACGATAACATCACCATCATTTCCGGATATTTATCCAAGGTCCAAGCAATGTGTTTGGGAAATTGTGGCGCCCGAGCAACATCGCATTACCATCAATTTCACGCACTTTGATTTGGAGGGAAATAATTACCAGCAAGAGGAATGTGACGACGATTCGCTGAGTATTTATTCGAAGCTAGATGGAGACAATGTCAACAAACATGGCACCTTTTGTGGGTCTCGGGTACTACCCTTGATAACATCTGATGGTAATGTGATGAGAATTGAGTTCCGATCGGACGATACAGTACAAAAGAGTGGATTTGCAGCAATATTTTTCACAGGTATGTCATTTGTAAGCTACATTCGACGTCAGTGATATTTAGACATTAACTAATTTGCGTGACGCAAGTCCTATTACTAGAAAAAACTGCAGAGCTATATATACAGCAAATATTGAAGTTCTACAATTCAAATCCAATTGACTCCAATTTAGCTTTTAAAAAACTAGGCGTTCGTACGAGTTTAACAAGCTATCACACGTTCTTGTAGCTTAAAATTTGGCCACGCAATAAATCTTCCAAGAAGCCAAATTTCCATACATTTTGGTCTAAAATCAAAGCAAAATAAAATGATCAAGTCTGGTTTTTCACAATTGAATTTCAATTGTCAAAAATCAGAATCGATCATTTTATTTTGCTTTTACCTTATTACAGTAGTTTAAACGAAATGAAAAAATCCTACGTTACTTTGTTAGTCCGTCCGTCCGTCCGTGTTTCTTATCTCCTAAAGTCTTCTTTAGAATTTCTTGAAATTTTGGGAGTAGATTCTAGTCGGCATTCTAAGACATTCCACAAAAAAAATTGGGGGGAACGGGCCTCGTTTGGGAGCTAGGACTCCTGGAAGTTTTCATACAAACGCCATATAACAGCGTGTTTTATGGGTGTGACTGTGTGTGTCAGAAGAAATAATTTTTTTTCAGCTAGTAATTATGGATAGTGATTGGTAAATGTCAGAAAAAGTGTTTTGGTGTATTTGGGTTATTTTCGACATGAGTGAGGTGTTCCAATATTGGTTCCTAAATTTTGGGATGTGAGATGATTCCTCTGGTACTTCCTAACTTCCATCGAATTTTTCGATTGATTTTGGTTATTTTCGACATGAGTGAGGTGTTCCAAGGTTGGTTCCTAAATTTTGGGATGACAGATGATTCCTCTGGCACTTCCTAACTTCCGTCGCATTTTTCGATGGATTTGGGTTATTTTCGACATGAGTGAGGTGTTCCAAGGTTGGTTCCTAAATTTTGGGATGACAGATGATTCCTCTGGCACTTCCTAACTTCCGTCGGATTTTCCGATGGATTTGGGTTATTTTCGATAAAAGTGAGGTGTTTCAAGGTTGGTTCCTAAATTTGTAATTGCAGATTCGGATATCAAGAAAACACTTTTTTGGAAAAAGTATGTGATTTTCTCATTTTCGAATGGAAGATATAGAGGATATAAATTGCAACCTAATAACAGAACAGAAGATCAAACCAAACTTCCAAAACAACTGATATCAGTCAAAAACACTCTCAAAGAGTAAAAGTGACGCAAGTCCCTGGGCATACTTCCAAAACAACTGATATCGCTGTAGGTCACGCATTCTGCGCTTGCACGCAAAAAAGCAAAAATTAGGCCAAAAAAATTCTAGAAGAAAAATTTTACCAAAAAAAAATTGCGTCACAAGTGGCAGATGTTGAGGAAAGTACTGTTAAGAAAATCGTTAAAATATGGAAAAATACGCCCTGAAAGAATGTGCAAATGAGAAATAGCCGAATCATCTGCCACTTTGTGACGCAAATTTTTTTTGGTAAACTTTTTCTTCTAGAATTTTTTTGGTCTAATTTTTGCTTTGACATTTTTTGCGTTACATTTTGTAAAAGGGAAAAATCCTCTGGAATTTGGCTTATGCTTTATACTTTGTCAGAGGGAAACATTCTGTGGAATTTAGCCTTTTCGTTACGTTTTGTAAAAGGGGAAAATCCATTGGAATCGTTCTGTTAGCCTTTCTGTCAGATTCTGTAAAATGAAAAATCCTCTGGAATTAAGCTCGACAGATCAATTAGCGTCTGTTATAAGGGAAAAGAGTATAGTTACAGTCCAACAAAGTATTTTCCTCATTCGTAGAAGAAAAATCCTAAATAATTACGCACAATAGAGTATTAGTGTTCCCATTTGTTAAAGGAAAAATAAATTTTCGGATCTTCAAAGAAGTATTTTCGTTTGTTTAAAGCCAGACTTCAAAACCGACTTGTTTTTCTAGTGAAAATGTAACGTTTTTCTTATAATTTCCATAACAAAAGCGTGATTTTCGTTGGAGTCGGGTGCAAATACTCTTTATATGTCTATTTGCACCCGGGTGCAAATAGTCACTTCGATGAAACAAATTGATATCTAAATTTCACTGACGTCTCGACTGTGAGGAAGGGTATGTATGGTGGGTCCGGTCAAAAGTACATAGACCAAAAATCCACATTTTCCAGATTTTTTTGGTCATCGGTCCCATTGTGGTGCGTCCACAATTGTTTTTGCAGCACTATGTTGTTTCGACGAAATGGTTAGCGAAATGGTTTCTGTAACTGTTTCGATCTGAGAGACAGTGCAATTTCATAACTCCTGAAAACGTTTAAATAAATGCTTTTGCCAACATCTCATCAAGCCATGGCGACAGTGGCAAACAAGTAACCACAAAAGGCTAGCCATAGGCTTTTGCATACAAGCGAGGATAGTTACTAAAAAAGTTTAGTTTCCGATAACTTTTGACGCGTGATATTCAGTGTTTTCATGGTGTGCCGAGTGTAAAATTCTAATTGATTGTTTCCGCAGATGCTGACCAATGTGCTGTAAACAACGGCGGATGTATGCACAAATGCGAAAAAACTGTGGGATCTTACACTTGTTCGTGTCACAATGGATACGTGTTGCACGACAACAAACATGACTGCAAGGAAAGCGGTTGTAAACATGAGATATCTGTTTCGAATGGTCAAATTTACAGCCCAAACTATCCCGATTACTATCCGCCAAAAGGAGATTGTGCATGGCACTTTAGTGCAACTCCAGGCCATCGAATTAGGCTCATGTTTACCGAATTCGAAACGGAATATCATCAGGTATAAATCAGATTTTTGAGACCGGGCCAATGCATTTCTCACTTGCTAAATGTCGTAAATTTCGTCAGGAATGTGCATACGATCACGTCGAAATTTACAATGGAAACACATCCGATAGCTTCACATTGGGACGATTTTGCGGTCACAAGCTACCACATCCGATATTGGCTGCTAGCAACGAAATGTTTATGGTTTTTATATCCGACGCAAGTGTGCAAAGGGGAGGTTTTGCTGCAACTCATTCGACTGGTAACGCATTTTATTCCGACGAGCCCGTTCTTGTCATTTTGTATATTTATTGATTGTGTCTTTAGTCTGCGGCGGTCATTTGATTGCCACATCGCAGGTACAACATTTATATTCGCATGCGAATTACGGTGAATCTAATTACGATAACAACGCGGATTGTGAATGGGTCATTGAAGCTGACCTGGGAGGAAACGTGCAGTTGACATTCGAAACATTTGATGTAAGATTTTGGTGCTATTTGCATCCGAGAGTGCAGTCAGTATTAATCAAATGTTTCATCTAATTACAGATTGAAGATCAAATAACCTGTTCGTATGACTATGTGGAGGTGTTTAACGGAATGGACGACTACAGCGGGCCAATATATGGTCGGTATTGTGGTAGCACTGTAAGTTGTTTGTTTTAATTTTTCAATTCCACACGACAAACGTTAATATTTGACTTTTCAAAGAAACCGGAAGACATAATATCCGTAAACGAAGGGCTCCTCGTTCGATTCCGCACCGATGGCACAATGGTATCGCATGGATTTTTGGCAACATACATTTCGGTGGATCCATTCGAAGAAGTTGAGCAGATGAAATCAGAAAATTCAGGAATGGTGACACCATTTCCCGGTTACCTGAGAAGCATTTATGTGGCCAAATTAGACAACGACTACGATCAGGACGATGATGATCAGAGGAAAGTAGAAATGCCAAAAAATTCGACTAAGTTTAGTTAGTATAAACAATAGTTAATTAACGTTGATTAAATGCACAAATAAATACAATTGAACTTTTTGATAACTAAACCTAGCTGTCTTGATTGAATAAGGCCCATTAGGAGTAATATTATTTATGCAGAGAGTTTCGGGAAACGTGCAGTTTTAAATCAGAAGTCAATTATCATAGGGCCGTTAGTGTAGGGCCGTTACGCAAGTCCGTTTACACTTAAAAATTTGAAAACAAATTTGTAGAACTGAGGAACAGGAAGTTTTTTCCCCCTTTGAGAGTTTCTAGAGCTGTCGCTTCGTTTCATTGAGCTGGGAAAGAAGAAGATCAAGTCATTTTCCACTCGCCTGGAGCAGACCATCACGTCAGGTATAACTCTTGTAATATGTAAAAAATCAAAAGAAAAGTTTAAGGTTCAAATTGTTGTCAGGGTCATGCCGAAGGCCATAAATTTTTCGAAGATTTTCATGTTCAGAGAACAATTCCGTACTCATCTTACTGAAGAAGACGGGAATGGGCTGAGACAGGTGTTCATTTTCCTAATCAAACACTACCTGAAGGCCTGGTTTCGGAGCCCTTTCGCATCCAAAGCTCCGTACCAGGACTTTACTTTCATAAAAACCGTTATGTTGGATAAATCAATTGGCAAAACTTTGATTCCGAAAATTTTCAAAGAAAGAGCAATCTGGTCATTCTTCGTCATTCTTTGATTCCAATATCGAAGTTGAAGTCCAAGATGAAATGGTGGCCCGGCTGTTGTTGGATACGGAGACGGAAGATGAAGAATATGAATATGAAGCAAGTAATGGACGCAGAGTGTTGGTTAAGCCAGAAGTAATTGAGTACTTACATGACAAAAAAAAGTTCAGCGATTTCGTGTCCCCGAATAAAATCAACTTCTTTGAACGATTTCGGATTCCAACAGAATTACTGCGGCAACCAGCTAAAGATTGGCAATTCAGTGAATCATACAAAAAAGGTTTAAAATAGTAAAGACGCTGAAAGTAGCCAATGATACAGCTGAACGATATATTCAATTGATAAAGTCATAACTGTCGACGTGATCAGACGTTCTTTTTACTGCAGTACGCAAATCAGTTTTTTTAGCCCCGTACGAAGTACAAAGGGGCTTGTAGGATTACGATGCCGTGTGTAATTGATGGAATTTGAAGCAGACGGTAAGGGCAAAGTGTTTGCATATGTTCTGAACATAGATGACGAATCCGCAATAAAAAGTTTGTCTGTCCGTCTGTCCGTCACGTCGATATCTTGAGTAAATCAAATCCGATTTCAAAATTTTTTTTCCCCTGAAAGATAGTCGAAATAGTCAGGCTAAGTTCGAAGATGGGCATATTCAAGTCGACCCTTCGTGAGTTAGGGCCACCTAAGTGATTTAAGGTCTTTTGGTGATATTTATGGCAAAATAAACGATGGAAATGGCAAGGCAAATGATAGGTATTGTCAATACCAATCCAGGAAAAAAAAGTTTTTTAAAATCGGGTGAGTGGACCGTGAGTTAGGGTCTTAGAAGTGAAATGCTACTAGGGCCCTATGTGCATTTCACATATAACTCGAGCAAATTTCATCCGTTTTTCGTAATTTTTGTTTCATTTGGAAGGTAATCAAAGGCCGAATAGAATGTTGTTGAAAAAAAATTTAATTTGGATCCTAGGACTGAGGCCGATACTAGGCCCTATGTGTATTTATACTCAATAAATTAAAATTTTAGGGCTATTTGAAATTTTTGTTTTATTTGAAAGGAACGTCGTACGGGGCTTCGTAATTTCGCTATGCGCTATTTCTAAGATGTACACATTACATAATAATTTTACTTTAACTACATTAACCGGCGCAATAGGCTTACGGTCAAAGTAGGGTGACAGACGCACTAGGGTCACGTACGCAATACGTACGCAATACGTACGCAATAGTGAACAGCTTCAGCCGGCCTTAAGGCTAGGTGAAGGCTGTTTATTCACCTTGCGATAGTGAATACCTTCAGCCGGCCTTAAGGCCAGGTGAAGGCTGCTTATTCACCTTGCGATAGTGAATACCTTCAGCCGGCCGTAAGGCCAGGTGAAGGCTGCTTATTCACCTTGCGATAGTGAATACCTTCAGCTGGCCTTAAGGCCAGGTGAAGGCTGTTTATTCACCTTGTGATAGTGAATACCTTCAGCTGGCCTTAAGGCCAGGTGAAGGCTGTTTATTCACCTTGTGATAGTGAATACCTTCAGCTGGCCTTAAGGTCAGGTGAAGGCTGTTTATTCACCTTGTGATAGTGAATACCTTCAGCTGGCCTTAAGGTCAGGTGAAGGCTGTTTATTCACCTTGTGATAGTGAATACCTTCAGCTGGCCTTAAGGTCAGGTGAAGGCTGTTTATTCACCTTGCGATAGTAAATCCCTTCAGCTGGCCTTAAGGTCAGGTGAAGGCTGTTTATTCACCTTGCGATAGTAAATACCTTCAGATGGCCTAAAGGTCAGGTGAAGGCTGTTTATTCACCTTGCGATAGTGAATACCTTCAGCTGGCCTTGCGATAGTAAACACCTTCACCTGGCCTTAAGGCCCGGATAAATAAGGACTTTTGGTAATAATAAGATGGTAGGTTGGTCCTTATAACATCGCATGGTCCACCATCTTACCAGTTCGAGTTCCAGAACTTCAGGATTACGAGGAATTTTTCTATTTTTTTGGGTTTTTTTGGCTTTTGGCGATTATAGGTAATAGTAATGCAACTTCTGCATTAATGCATCAATGTAGTGAGTGGCGAAAAAAATCGCATTAAAACAAGAACGAAATTTTAGAAAATTTTATTGATTCAATTGATGGTAAATCTTCTGCGACCGCCTCTAGCTTTTCTTCGGTTGTTAGCCATTCAAATACTATTCGTTCACTACGATTTTGATTATTGTACAAAGCATCGTCGAAAGCTTTGTACAAAGAATCGTATTCGGGCAATCGTTTTCGATATGCTGATTCCATAACACTGTCGTAAAATTCTGTGCATGGCTGAATTACGGCCGAATGTTTGATTTCTTTACAGAGACTCTGTTCCAGAAAACAAAGTTATTTGCATAAAATTTATATTCAAAATGACCGAGTCACTCACTTCACCGATTGTACGTTGTTTGGATTCCATTATCTCTTTGCGATCAATGAGATTCCTCCAGGGAAGTTCCACGTCCGCTAACACTAGCATTGTGTAAAACAGTGACTGGAGATCATCGTATTCAGCTGGTGATTCTCCCATATGTACTGCGATCGACATAAAATAGGGATTGCCTCGATTGGGACGGTTCCTTAGTGCTCTTAGGTCACATTGATTAAAATCTACGGTAAATAATATTGAGTCTTTATGCTCGTCAGAAGTGTCGATGCATAATTTGATGTGCAATAAACTATGTTCGAGCAAAATATACAAAATGAGGATTCCTCATTGAGGAACGACCATTGCTCCTCGAACAAGTTCAATTCGCTCGTTATCAAATATCACGTCCGTACACCATTCCTAACTGATTGTCGGTATAAACTTATCATAGTTAATGTTGTTGTTCTAAACTTAATGTTTTTGGTCTAAACTTATCGTTCGTCTAGCTAACATAACTAACTTATCGTTGGTTTAAACTTATCGTAGATCGAAACTTATCGTTTGTCTAAACTTAACGTTTGTCTAAACTTATCGTTGGTTTAAACTTATCGTTGATCTAAACTTATCGTTAGTCTAAACTTATCGTTTGTCTAAACTTAACGTTTGTCTAAACTTATCGTTGGTTTAAACTTATCGTTGATCTAAACTTATCGTTAGTCTAAACTTATCGTTTGTCTAAACTTAACGTTTGTCTAAACTTATCGTTGGTTTAAACTTATCGTTGATCTAAACTTATCGTTAGTCTAAACTTAACGTTTGTCTAAACTTATCGTTGGTTTAAACTTATCGTTGGTTTAAACTTATCGTTGATCTAAACTTATCGTTGATCTAAACTTATCGTTTGTCTAAACTTAACGTTTGTCTAAACTTATCGTTGGTTTAAACTTATCGTTGATCTAAACTTATCGTTGATCTAAACTTATCGTTGGTCCGAGCATTGGTCTAAACTTATCGTTGATCTAAACTTTACGTTGGTCTAACCTTTACGTAATATTTTAAGGTTTTCATGAGTTTTCAGAATTGAAATAGTGACGGACCAATCTATCGATAATTACGTATTTATGTGATTTAGTAGTCTAGACCTTATACACCTTATTAAAGCTCCGTTGCTATAATATAAAGTCTATTATCATACCCGACAAAAATACGTTTGCGCCTCTTATTAGGACATTTTCCGGCTTGATATCTTCATTGATAACACCCTTGCTGTGCATGTATTTGCTTGTTCGAACCTGAAATTAAATTCGATATAACTAATCGTAAATATCTTATAATAATCCATTTACCAAATCTTTAAACAAAATCAGGATGGAATCCTCTGAAAAGGGACCGACCTTCTTGTGCAGTGATTGAAGATCAGTGTCGAGCAACGTCATTGCAATCGTTTTGAAGTTGAGAAAGTTGCCAGTGTGGTAGATGAAAGGAATTCCGAATTTCTCGCACTGCTTGTGTACAGTTGCGTTCATTTTTTCAAAGCAGTTATATTCACGGGCAAAGTATTCACTCGAATCGTTCATAAACTTAATCGCAACCGGCGTACCGTCGGCAAGTACACCTGGAATGATTACATGACCAAGGCAAAGCCATTACGGGAATAAATAATAATCTGACTGAACAACACACTATAACTACTTTAATAGTTCCACTGTTTACGGTTCTGCTCTTTAAGACCCTTTGTTAAGCAAAATATTTTACTACTTTAGTGACAAACGCAATACAATCTATAATGCAGAAACTAGCTGGAATGAAATACCAGTTTTCTAAAAGCGCCGGTAATCCATGCGAAATATGGTCGCCTATACGACAATCACTCATTTCGGAACACGGCAAACTAGACTTCAGACACCGATCTAGCAAGATTGACACTGAGGAGTGATGAGATTTTAGGAACTGGCCCGTAGAGACGTTCATCTTTCCATAAATACAAAATAGAGTCGAAAAAACCTGATCATCCTTGAGTTTTAGCGTTGGGAGGAAGATGGACCCTTGAAGATTGATAAGATTTTAGAAACAAAAATGAAAAAAGTTCTAAATCGAGCAGGGTAACATATGAACCCAGACTATATTGCGTTTTTCCATTATCGGAACATAGACAGACTATTGAAAAATGGTTTTCCCCTTCGAAAAAGATTTTTTTTAGTAATATAACCAACCTGGAAGTACGAACGAAATGGTTCCAGCTCCAAGGAAAGAATCGGAAGTCAACGTAACACTTCCGCCGATGCCACCTTTCACACCGACAAGGTCTTTTAGTTCTGCTCTGATTTCATTTGAGAGAAATTTAGTTACTGGATCTTTTTCTACTGCAAACTTGCTGTTGCTGGTCTAAAAGAAACAACATTTTTTAGTAAATGAGCGGGTAAGTTTGATGTGCGCGCTGTAAAAATACCACAAATGCAAGTAAATGAATGCCGATCAGTTTCTGAATTACGGTTGCCATAGCCTAGTCCGATGAACAACTTTACCTGTAATAACAAACAAGCAAACGCAGGATCGGTCAATTTTCCGAAAGTCCGAAATAAAGGACTTTTGACTTCAATTCAAACTTGGTACTTAATGATCTTTTTACTGAAATAAATTTTTGTTTGCGCACAATTCCCAGAATTTCAGCCTAGTTATGAATTACAGGTCCCTCATCAAATCATCCACTCCTGAATATGTTTACTTTACTATGTCGTGGCAATACATCGTGGGTAGCATTAGATTGGATATACATAATAAAGACAATACAACACCGTCACAAGCTTCGCCCAGCTGACTGAATGGCGTTGAACTTACAGGTAATAGATTGTAAAAATTGTTCTCGTTACTCTAGCAAAAATCAGCGATGGCACTGCCGTCGAGTCGGTATTTTGAGATACGAAATTTAAAACACAAATACCAGGCGCGCAGAGTTCTATTTTGGTCGTATGGGGCAAAATTTTGGTAAACAAAAGAAATAAAACGAGCCATCAAAACAGTCGGAGCGTTTGCTGCGACTGAGCCCCGTACAAACCCGTATATCTATTGCGTACGTGACCCTAGTGCGTCTGTCACCCTACTTTGACCGTAAGCCTATGCGCCGGTTAAAGTAGTTAAAGTAAAATTATTATGTAATGTGTACATCTTAGAAATTGCGCATAGCGCAATTACGAAGCCCCGTACGACGTTCCTTTCAAATAAAACAAAAATTTCAAATAGCCCTAAAATCTTAATTTATTGAGTATAAATACACATAGGGCCTAGTATCGGCCTCAGTCCGAGGATCCAATTTTTTTTTTCAACTACATTCTATTCGGCCTTTGATTACCTTCCAAATGAAACAAAAAATACGGAAAACGGATGAAATTTGCTCGAGTTATATGTAAAATACACATAGGGCCCTAGTAGCGGCCTTAGTCCAAGGACCCAAATTTAATTTTTTTTGAACAACATTCTATTCAATGTTCGATTATCTTTCAAATGAAACAAAAATTACGAAAAACGGATGAAATTTACTCGAGTTGTATGTAGAATACGCATAGGGCCCTAGTAGCGGCCTTAGTCCGAGGACCCAAATTTATTTTTTTTTTCAACAACATTCTATTCGGCCTTTGATTACCTTCCAAATGACACACAAATTACGAAAAACGAATGAAATTTACTCGAGTTCAATGTAAAATACACATAGGGCCCTAGTAGTGGCCTTAGTCCAAGGACCCAAATTTAATTTTTTTTGAACAACATTCTATTCGGCCTTTGATTACCTTCCAAATGAAACAAAAATTACGAAAAACGGATGAAATTTGCTCGAGTTATATGTAAAATACACATAGGGCCCTAGTAGCGGCCTTAGTCCAAGGACCCAAATTTAATTTTTTTTGAACAACATTCTATTCAATGTTCGATTATCTTTCAAATGAAACAAAAATTACGAAAAACGGATGAAATTTACTCGAGTTGTATGTAGAATACGCATAGGGCCCTAGTAGCGGCCTTAGTCCGAGGACCCAAATTTATTTTTTTTTTCAACAACATTCTATTCGGCCTTTGATTACCTTCCAAATGACACACAAATTACGAAAAACGAATGAAATTTACTCGAGTTCAATGTAAAATACACATAGGGCCCTAGTAGTGGCCTTAGTCCAAGGACCCAAATTTAATTTTTTTTGAACAACATTCTATTCGGCCTTTGATTACCTTCCAAATGAAACAAAAATTACGAAAAACGGATGAAATTTGCTCGAGTTATATGTAAAATACACATAGGGCCCTAGTAGCGGCCTTAGTCCAAGGACCCAAATTTAATTTTTTTTGAACAACATTCTATTCGGCCTTTGATTACCTTCCAAATGAAACAAAAATTACGAAAAACGGATGAAATTTGCTCGAGTTATATGTAAAATACGCATAGGGCCCTAGTAGCGGCCTTAGTCCGAGAACCCAAATTTAATTTTTTTTTCAACAACATTCTATTCGGTGTTCGATTATCTTTCAAATGAAACAAAAATTACGAAAAACGGATGAAATTTACTCGAGTTGTATGTAGAATACGCATAGGGCCCTAGTAGCGGCCTTAGTCCGAGGACCCAAATTTAATTTTTTTTCAACAACATTCTATTCGGCCTTTGATTACCTTCCAAATGACACAAAAATTACGAAAAACGAATGAAATTTACTTGAGTTCTATGTAAAATACACATAGGGCCCTAGTAGATTTTCACTTCTAAGGCCCTAACTCACGGTCCACACACCCGATTTAAAACGAGCCATCAGAACAGTCGGAGCGTTTGCTGCGACTGAGCCCCGTACAAACCCGTATATCTATTGCGTACGTGACCCTAGTGCGTCTGTCACCCTACTTTGACCGTAAGCCTATGCGCCGGTTAAAGTAGTTAAAGTAAAATTATTATGTAATGTGTACATCTTAGAAATTGCGCATAGCGCAATTACGAAGCCCCGTACGACGTTCCTTTCAAATAAAACAAAAATTTCAAATAGCCCTAAAATTTTAATTTATTGAGTATAAATACACATAGGGCCTAGTATCGGCCTCAGTCCGAGGATCCAATTTTTTTTTTTCAACTACATTCTATTCGGCCTTTGATTACCTTCCAAATGAAACAAAAAATACGAAAAACGGATGAAATTTGCTCGAGTTATATGTAAAATACACATAGGGCCCTAGTAGCGGCCTTAGTCCGAGGACCCAAATTTAATTTTTTTTCAACAACATTCTATTCGGCCTTTGATTACCTTCCAAATGAAACAAAAATTACGAAAAACGGATGAAATTTGCTCGAGTTATATGTAAAATACACATAGGGCCCTAGCAGCGGCCTTAGTCCAAGGACCCAATTTTTTTTTTTTTTCAACAACATTCTATTCGGTGTTCGATTATCTTTCAAATGAAACAAAAATTACGAAAAACGGATGAAATTTACTCGAGTTGTATGTAAAATACGCATAGGGCCCTAGTAGCGGCCTTAGTCCGAGGACCCAAATTTAATTTTTTTTCAACAACATTCTATTCGGCCTTTGATTACCTTCCAAATGAAACAAAAATTACGAAAAACGGATGAAATTTGATCGAGTTATATGTAAAATACACATATGGCCCTAGTAGCGGCCTTAGTCCGAGGACCCAAATTTAATTTTTTTTCAACAACATTCTATTCGGCCTTTGATTACCTTTCAAATGAAACAAAAATTACGAAAAACGGATGAAATTTGCTCGAGTTGTATGTAAAATACGCATAGGGCCCTAGTAGCGGCCTTAGTCCGAGGACCCAAATTTAATTTTTTTTCAACAACATTCTATTCGGCCTTTGATTACCTTCCAAATGAAACAAAAATTACGAAAAACGGATGAAATTTGATCGAGTTATATGTAAAATACACATAGGGCCCTAGTAGCGGCCTTAGTCCGAGGACCCAAATTTAATTTTTTTTCAACAACATTCTATTCGGCCTTTGATTACCTTCCAAATGAAACAAAAATTACGAAAAACGGATGAAATTTGATCGAGTTATATGTAAAATACACATAGGGCCCTAGTAGCGGCCTTAGTCCGAGGACCCAAATTTAATTTTTTTTCAACAACATTCTATTCGGCCTTTGATTACCTTTCAAATGAAACAAAAATTACGAAAAACGGATGAAATTTACTCGAGTTGTATGTAAAATACGCATAGGGCCCTAGTAGCGGCCTTAGTCCGAGGACCCAAATTTAATTTTTTTTCAACAACATTCTATTCGGCCTTTGATTACCTTCCAAATGAAACAAAAATTACGAAAAACGGATGAAATTTGATCGAGTTATATGTAAAATACACATAGGGCCCTAGTAGCGGCCTTAGTCCGAGGACCCAAATTTAATTTTTTTTCAACAACATTCTATTCGGCCTTTGATTACCTTCCAAATGAAACAAAAATTACGAAAAACGGTTGAAATTTGCTCGAGTTATATGTAAAATACACATAGGGCCCTAGTAGCGGCCTTAGTCCAAGGACCCAAATTTAATTTTTTTTCAACAACATTCTATTCGGCCTTTGATTACCTTCCAAATGAAACAAAAATTACGAAAAACGGATGAAATTTACTTGAGTTCTATGTAAAATACACATAGGGCCCTAGTAGCATTTCACTTCTAAGGCCCTAACTCACGGTCCACTCACCCGATTTAAAAAAACTTTTTTTCCTGGATTGGTATTGACAATACCTATCATTTGCCGTGTCATTTACATTTCCATCGTTTATTTTGCCATAAATATCACCAAAAGACCTTAAATCACTTAGGTGGCCCTAACTCACGAAGGGCCGACCCGAATATGCCCATCTTCGAACTTAGCCTCACTATTTTGACTATCTTTCAGGGAAAAAAAAATTTTTTGAAATCGGATTTGATTTACTCAAGATATCGACGTGACGGACAGACGGACAGACGGACAGACGGCCCAAATTTTTATTGCGGATTCGTCATCTATGAACATAGGCAAACACTTTGCCCTTACCGTCTGCTTCGAATTCCATCAATTACACACGGCATCGTAATCCTATAAGCCCCTTCGTACTTCGTACGGGGCTAAAAACCGTATGGGGCAACGTATGGGGCGACATGAAGTCGTATGGGGCATCTGCCCAATTCGCCCATAGGAAGTCGGCGCGCCTGACAAATACATTTATGAGGAAAACATTTTCGATCCATGAAAACTTTGTTCGTACGAAATGACAGAAGACCGATGCCTACAGCGTCATTCATTGACGGTTCTGGGAAGTAGTGTTCAAATCCACAATCTATACGTAAACCAAACGATCCGTTTAATCAAATGTTTTTAGCCCTGTACGAAGTACTGGGGGCTTATAAGATTAATATGCCGTTGGTAACACGTCGAATTGGAAGCAGACAGTAAGGGCAAAGCATTTGGTTATGTTCATAGATGACGAATCCGCAATAAAAACGAGCCATCAGAACAGTCGGAGCGTTTGCTGCGACTGAGCCCCGTACAAACCCGTATATCTATTGCGTACGTGACCCTAGTGCGTCTGTCACCCTACTTTGACCGTAAGCCTATTGCGCCGGTTAATGTAGTTAAAGTAAAATTATTATGTAATATGTACATCTTACAAATTGCGCATAGCGCAATTACGAAGCCCCGTACGACGTTCCTTTCAAATGAAACAAAAATTTCACATCGCCCTAAAATTTTATTTTTTTGAAGGGCCTAGTATCGGCCTCAGTCCGAGGACCCTAATTTAAAATTTTTTTCAACAACATTCTATTCGGCCTTTGATTACCTCCCAAATGAAACAAAAATTACGAAAAACGGATGAAATTTGCTCGAGTTGTATGTAAAATACACATAGGGCCCTAGTAGTGGCCTTAGTCCAAGGACCCAAATTTAATTTTTTTACAACAACATTCTATTCGGCCTTTGATTACCTTCCAAATGAAACAAAAATTACGAAAAACGAATGAAATTTGCTCGAGTTATATGTAAAATACACATAGGGCCCTAGTATCGGCCTCAGTCCGAGGACCCAAATTTAATTTTTTTTCAACTACATTCTATTCGGCCTTTGATTACCTCCCAAATGAAACAAAAATTACGAAAAACGGATGAAATTTGCTCGAGTTATATGTAAAATACACATAGGGCCCTAGTAGTGGCCTAAGTCCAAGGACCCAAATTTAATTTTTTTTCAACAACATTCTATTCGGCATTCGATTACCTTCCAAATCAAACAAAAATTACGAAAAACGAATGAAATTTACTCGAGTTCTATGTAAAATACACATAGGGCCCTAGTAGCATTTCACTTCTAAGGCCCTAACTCACGGTCCACTCAACCGATTTTAAAAAACTTGTTTTTCCTGGATTGGTATTGACAATACCTATCATTTGCCGTGTCATTTACATTTCCATCGTTTATTTTGCCATAAATATCACCAAAAGACCTTAAATCACTTAGGTGGCCCTAACTCACGAAGGGCCGACCCGAATATGCCCATCTTCGAACTTAGCCTCACTATTTCGACTATCTTTCAGGGAAATTTTTTTTTTTGAAATCGGATTTGATTTACTCAAGATATCGACGTGACGGACAGACGGACAGACGGACAGACGGACAGACGGCCCAAATTTTTATTGCGGATTCGTCATCTATGAACATAGGCAAACACTTTGCCCTTACCGTCTGCTTCGAATTCCATCAATTACACACGGCATCGTAATCCTATAAGCCCCTTCGTACTTCGTACGGGGCTAAAAACCGTATGGGGCAACGTATGGGGCGACATGAAGTCGTATGGGGCATCTGCCCAATTCGCCCATAGGAAGTCGGCGCGCCTGACAAATACATTTATGAGGAAAACATTTTCGATCCATGAAAACTTTGTTCGTACGAAATGACAGAAGACCGATGCCTACAGCGTCATTCATTGACGGTTCTGGGAAGTAGTGTTCAAATCCACAATCTATACGTAAACCAAACGATCCGTTTAATCAAATGTTTTTAGCCCTGTACGAAGTACTGGGGGCTTATAAGATTAATATGCCGTTGGTAACACGTCGAATTGGAAGCAGACAGTAAGGGCAAAGCATTTGGTTATGTTCATAGATGACGAATCCGCAATAAAAACGAGCCATCAGAACAGTCGGAGCGTTTGCTGCGACTGAGCCCCGTACAAACCCGTATATCTATTGCGTACGTGACCCTAGTGCGTCTGTCACCCTACTTTGACCGTAAGCCTATTGCGCCGGTTAATGTAGTTAAAGTAAAATTATTATGTAATATGTACATCTTACAAATTGCGCATAGCGCAATTACGAAGCCCCGTACGACGTTCCTTTCAAATGAAACAAAAATTTCACATCGCCCTAAAATTTTATTTTTTTGAAGGGCCTAGTATCGGCCTCAGTCCGAGGACCCTAATTTAAAATTTTTTTCAACAACATTCTATTCGGCCTTTGATTACCTCCCAAATGAAACAAAAATTACGAAAAACGGATGAAATTTGCTCGAGTTGTATGTAAAATACACATAGGGCCCTAGTAGTGGCCTTAGTCCAAGGACCCAAATTTAATTTTTTTACAACAACATTCTATTCGGCCTTTGATTACCTTCCAAATGAAACAAAAATTACGAAAAACGAATGAAATTTGCTCGAGTTATATGTAAAATACACATAGGGCCCTAGTATCGGCCTCAGTCCGAGGACCCAAATTTAATTTTTTTTCAACTACATTCTATTCGGCCTTTGATTACCTCCCAAATGAAACAAAAATTACGAAAAACGGATGAAATTTGCTCGAGTTATATGTAAAATACACATAGGGCCCTAGTAGTGGCCTAAGTCCAAGGACCCAAATTTAATTTTTTTTCAACAACATTCTATTCGGCATTCGATTACCTTCCAAATCAAACAAAAATTACGAAAAACGAATGAAATTTACTCGAGTTCTATGTAAAATACACATAGGGCCCTAGTAGCATTTCACTTCTAAGGCCCTAACTCACGGTCCACTCAACCGATTTTAAAAAACTTGTTTTTCCTGGATTGGTATTGACAATACCTATCATTTGCCGTGTCATTTACATTTCCATCGTTTATTTTGCCATAAATATCACCAAAAGACCTTAAATCACTTAGGTGGCCCTAACTCACGAAGGGCCGACCCGAATATGCCCATCTTCGAACTTAGCCTCACTATTTCGACTATCTTTCAGGGAAATTTTTTTTTTTGAAATCGGATTTGATTTACTCAAGATATCGACGTGACAGACGGACAGACGGACAGACGGGCAGACAAAATTTTTATTGCAGATTCGTCATCTATGAACATAGGCAAACACTTTGCCCTTACCGTCTGCTTCGAATTCCATCAATTACACACGGCATCGTAATCCTATAAGCCCCTTTGTACTTCGTACGGGGTTAAAAACGTCCGTCCGTCCGTGCGTGACCCCTCTAGCTTGAGCAAATCACAACCTTTTTTCAAAATTCTTTTTTTCCCCGATTGGTATCGACAAAAGTAAGGTCAAGTTCGAAAATGGGTATAGTAGGGTCGGCCCTTCCAGAGCTAGAGCCCTATAGGTGTTTTTCAGTCTTTCGACGATATCTACCGAAATACGCACGCAATAGCTGCTTGTGATATATCAAATGAAAGGTATTGACGAGTAGAACAAAGTTGCTGAACATTGTTTTTGTGTAGGATGCAACGCGAGCTTGTTGGGAGGGCTCAAAGGTCGTTACTCGGCCCTAAGTGTTTTTTCCACATAAATCGAGTAAATCTCATCCGATTTTGCCAGATTTAGTTTTTTATGGAAGGTAATTGAATACCGAAAAGAACGTGTCGAAAAAAGTTTCAAATTTGGTCCCTTGGACTAAGGCCGCTACTCGGCCCTAAGTGTTTTTTGCACGTAAATCGAGTAAATCTCATCCGATTTTGCTAGTTTTTGTTTCATTTGAGAGATAATTGAATGCCGAATGGAATGATGGCGAAAAAAGTTTCAAATTTGGGCCCTTGCACTAAGGCCGCTACTCGGCCCTAAGTGCTCTTTGCACATAAATCGAGTAAATCTCAACCGATTTTGCTAGTTTTTGTTTCATTTGAGAGGTAATTGAATACCCAATGGAAAGTTGGCAAAAAATTTTGGGTTTCTAAAATAATGTCGTAAATTGTTGGTTTTATTTGAGAGGTACTTCGTACGGGCTTTCGTAATTGCGCTATGCGCAATTTTAAAAATGAACACTTTCAGTAAATTTGACCATGCCCAACTTGACTTGCATTTTGGTAACAGACGCATTAGAGGGTTGTAGACGTATTAGGGTTGCGGGCGTATTACGGCTACGGACGTATTATGGTTACGGACGAAATAGGATTACGGGTCGTACGGGGCTAAGTCGCAGCAAACGCTCCGACTGTTCTGATGCCTTGTTTTGAATAGAATCACATGTGTTGCGGTTGAATTTCGGACAATTAAATGTGAAGTCTTAACATAAACACTGCGTTATTGAGTTGATTTTCCATGATATGGTTTTTCGTTGTGTTTGTTGGATTAATATAAGCACTAGATTGAAGATGTCGATACATTGGAAGCTACAGCCAAGGACAGTCAAAAAAGTGTATTTTTAAGATTTTCGTGTTTATCGATTTCAGCTGTTTTAACAATGGCAAAACAGCTGAAATCGATGAAACACGTATAGAATAAAAATGCACTTTTTTGACTGTCCCAGGCTGTAGTTATCTTTAATAATCAAAAAAATAATTTTCACTTTAAAAAATGTGTTAAATTGATGTGTTTACACTATAAACGTTATTCTTAAACTAAGGTGGATAGAAGTCAACTCAGGTAGTCGAACAATACAAAAAGACAACTTTTCGGTGCTTCCGTAACAAATTGAGCAAACATTTGGAATGTGGTTTTATAACCGTTGATGGTGGCGTGCTTAAGGTATGCGATGTAGTAGCTGACGTTCAGAAGAACCTGACCAGCTACATTATTTATCAGTTTTGGAAAATAATTACAAATAAAAGTACGCAAATTAACGGTCTAATTAATCTTTAGAGCCTAAAGATTAATTTTGTCACGAAAATAATGTGATTATTATGTTTGCTTACTCATTTGATAAAATGAAACCAGTGCACCATCTCAGTACAAAATTGCACATTTCTTAAGAAAATCGTAAGATCGATGGTCTAATTTAAGGTTTTTGTTGACAAAAGAATTATCAATAGACAAAACGTTTTGGTGTTTTGAGGTAGTAAATAGTTCGACAATTAATATTATTAACATAAATAGCGTCTAAAAGTTAATATTTGATTAACTACACGGTGGTCAAAACATTGCATCCAAAATATGCCATGTTTGTGTAGTTGACCGCACCAAATTCCAACGGTCAGCTACTACCTCACTTACCTTATATTCAAAACGAATTTGAATGAACGAAATTACTGAAAAATGTTAATCAGTCAGTCGTATACATGGAAAGGTAGGTGTTATTGGCCATTAATCCGCTGGAAATAATATTACAAAAGACTATTGGTACCCGAGGTTGTAGAGTTAGGCCAACTCTTCAAATTTTTCATTTTTCATCGTAACGGGTAACAGTAATATAGCGTCGGACGATCTTAGTCAGAGGAAGTTTTGAGAGTACACTGGAGAAGTAGTGCTGTAGCTTGTGTGTTGTGTGGAGTGTTTAGAGCGCGCATTCAATATAAGCAGCATGATGTAATATGATAAACACATTATTATTTTCTAAGTGCTTCCTAAGGAGAAATATTGTGTCCTTGCTGCTGTTAAACAATAACTTATATTTTTTCAAATTTCTCATAGAAATATAACTCTACTATTTGTAACATCCAAAAATGGTCACGATCGTAGTTAAATTATTTAACTCACTTCCCACATATCATGTGGAATGTGTTGTTTCGGCTGCGACGCAGCGGCTGCGATATTGACGTTTGTTTATTTTTAGACCCATACGAAGTACTGGGGTCTTATAGGTTTACGCATACGTTTGTAACACGTCGAATTGGACTCCCTGAGTAAGGGGAAACCTATTGTGGTTGTCTAGAGATGCCAAATCCGCGGAAAAAAAATGTCCGTCCGTCTGTCTGTCTGTCCGTTCTCTAACTTGAGTAAAACACACCCGATTTCTAAAATTCTTTTTTTCACGTTTAGTAATGTCAAAAGAAAGGCTAAGTTCGAAGATGGGCGATTTCGGGTCGACCCCTCCCGAGCTGGGGTCCAATAAGTGCTTTACGGTTTTTCGAATATATCTCCGGACATTTAAACGTTACACTTGTAAGAGATAGATCAAATGAAAGGTATTTACAATACCGATCGACAAAAAAAAGTTTATGTAAATTGGATGACCGACTCGTGAGTTAGACCCCTTGGTGTAAACTAGGTACAGGGCGGCAAGACGTTTTTGATTGTAGGTTGGCCACATTTGAACGGATTTCGTCTTGTTGTCTATTCAGATTGGATGCCGTTTTTTTGATTGCTATAATTTCCAAGATGCTTAATTTATGTCCGTTCTTTTCTTTGTGAATTATCTTGACTTGACTCCATCTAGGTTTGTGTCCTGTTTGAATCCCATGTTCACTCAATCCTGTGTGTGTTTGGTCATTTGTGGTGATGTGGTAGTCATGCTGATGCATTCGTTTCCCAACTTTTTGAGATGTTAAATTAAGCATCTTGGAAAGTATAGCAATCAAAAAAACGGCATCCAATCTGAATAGACAACAAGACAGCCAGTACCTTCCTGTTGCTTACAGTAACATCATCTAATGTTCTTAAAGATAATCCGGAAGAGACCAGTCGATGTAAAAATCTTCCAAAAAAATCCTGTCATGTAAACCCTCTGAAAGGGAAAAAAGGGGAAAAAATCAGCTGTGATAATGTGTCAATGAACCTACAATGTTGATAGTAAACAAATGGCAAGTGTAACGTAAAATTACTCTGACGAAATTCCAATCAGAATTCATTATTAATTTAAGGTAAAATTGTTCTAATTCCCGTGTGATATTAATTGTAAGAAAATTTGATTGTGTTTCGAGCCATTGATAATGCTTACGATGTGTAGGCGAAATATTTGGCAATAAAATCAACCAAAATCGATTCGAGACAAAACAAAGAATCAACCTTTTTAGTGTGCACATAAATTTTCCATTGGACTTTTTTATATGTGCCTAGATTAGAGGTGAGCGGGCTGCCCGAAAGTGGCCAAAAACCCCGCCCGACCCGAACCCGTACCCGATTGACTTTTACCGTGCTGTTCAAAAGGGTTTGCAAAACAAGTCTGGGATCACCATTCACAGGCTTCCTCAGTTGCTTCGTAAGGGATTTATCAGTATTTTAATATGGTGAAATTTTTACTTTTAGCTACTATTGCTTCTTCAGCAAGACAGAGTCCAACGGAAGAAACCGAAGATAGACCAATAATAAGAAACGTGGGATCGGAGGATATGCCCGACATAACTGTTGATGAAGTCAAGGCCGCAGTAGCCGAGATGAAAAACAAAAAGTCTCCCGGAGAAGATGGTGTTCCAGTGGAAGCCATTAAACTAGGTGGAGACTCCTTATTAAAGGCAATCACGGCTTTGTTTAATCAATGTCTCCAATGGGAAGAAGTACCAGAAGCCTGGGAAAATGCGGTAATTACATTGCTGCATAAAAAAGGAGACATAACAAAGCTGGAAAATTACCGACCCATAAGCCTATTGTCAACACTCTACAAGTTGTTTATGAAAATCATTACGAAGAGGAACACTAACAAGTTCGACTTCTACCAACCTGTTGAACAAGCTGCTTTCAGATCTGGTTTCAGCACAAACGACCATTTGCAGGTGATGAGAACGCTTACGTTTTTTTAAGGTTATGTCGTCTATGGATGAAATCGTCGTGGTTCGGGTTGTCAAAGTTCGCGTTTACACTTATTTGGAACCAACCTATACGCCTTATCAAGAATCCCGTGTTTCACAAACGGGAAAGTGACACAAATTCTTACAAGAGCGTTGACTCGAGAGAAATTTGTAAAGTTTCGTTCATTGATGGTAATAACGTAAATTCAGTTTTTTGTGTTTTTAATTAAATTTTATTAGTGAAGATAATTTGGCAACACTGATACGAGCGCAAATTGTTTATGCACCAACCTTCTACTGGATTTGTAATTCTTTAGTCTTTAATCATCACTCGTTGCGATTAGTCAAATAAACTTTCATACTTGAACATTTGAACTCAGTCTCTTATTATTTCGTTCACCGTTGGTTCGTCGTTGGCCTTCTAATTTCACACTACTGACGACGACGTTGGCTTAACAAGCGAGAGAGAAGCAAAGCTGCAGAAAATATTCGACAAGTGGAAGAATATCCTCGAAGATTATGGGTTATAAGTTAGTGATTCAAAGACTGATTGACCCACAGACACCATCGCCCGACGTAACGACATCATTTTACAATTTATTTCACTTACTTCCCTGTACCAATCCATTTATCTGGATCAAGTTGCATTTTTTCGGAGACGGAGCAGCTTTTCTTGTCGCCTTTGATAGTCTTGATGTGATCTATTTTATTTAACTTCATCTACGTGTCTTATCGTCTACCGTTTCCGCGTAACAGCATGTAACATTCTTCCAAAAGGGAAATTTTTGAACTTTGTAATTTTGCCGGAACATTTTCGAACTGTCAAGTTATAGAACCCTGTTGCTTTGATCGATTAATTGTGGAGGTCAATTCAATTAATAACGAAGGTCTTAGTTAGGTGTACACAGACGTACCTGGCTGACGTAATACCGACAGGTATATTAAGTCTCCTTCTGAATTATTTAATCAATAACAATGGTTAGGTGCACACAGGTCTATTTTGTCCACTTACTATCGACAGATATAGCAAGTCTGTCATTCATCTAATGATTGAAGACTGGCGAAGCGGGACAGTTACAGTCACTAGCGATTCGTTTACATTCACTCGCGGTACATTTAGTCACTGGGGATTCGCTTACATTCACTGGGGTGCAGTTACAGTCACTGGTGACTTGTTTAGAGCCACTGGGGATTCCTTTACATTCACTGGCGGTACAGTTACAGTCACTAGCGATTCCTTTACATTCACTGGCGGTACATTTAGTCACTGGGGATTCGTTTACATTTATGGTGACTTCAGGCAAACCTTGCCCATTGTTCTTCGCGGCAAACGAGTAGATATTATTGAGGCCTCCATAATATCCACTCCCTTATGGAAGCATTTCCAGAATATCACACTCACACAAAACATTCGAAGTGCCGGTCGAAATGCACACAGCAAATGGCTTCTCAACTTGGGCAGTGGATAAACACCGCAAACTCCTGGTCTTGCCGAAAATATCGAAGAAATTCCAGCCAACATGGTAATAAATGGAGAAGACATAGTGGAGTGCAGACATTCGTAATCTGTCCGTTGATGAATTGTCTCAACGAGTTATACTGGCCTCACATTGGTTCACATTGGCCTTAAACCACCGGATCATGCATAAGCTGGATGGGGAATTTGTGACGTATTACAGCGCTGACGAACTGATTTCTGAAAGCAACTCAGACATAGACGGATTGTACCCTGTAGAGTTCCTCAACGTCCAAACACCGTCTGGCCTACCTCCAAATCGGCTGAAATTAAAGGTCGGAACCGTTGTTATGTTTTAATGAGAAATCTTTATAAACAGAAAGGTCTCTGCAACGCGACCAGGCTGATAGTTCGTAACACGGCTGGGTATTACGCCAAGTGAGTCGACACTACCATTCAAAATGAAACGCCGCCAGTTCCCGCTTATTCTAGCCTTTGCCATGACCATTCTGACAACCGTTTGATTGCATCGACATTGCTGTAGCGTCTCTTTCACCGCATTTGTCATCGACAAATGTAAACGCAACGTTGTTATCGACATACTTAAAGCCAACATGACCAGCTTCGTTTGTTGATGATGTACCTGACAAAGCAACAAGTTTAGCTGTCGCTAGAATCTAGATTTCGCTGAACTCTATTACTTACCTTCTTCAGTGTTTCAACGCAGATTTTTTTGGTAAAATTTTTGTTGTTTCCAGTCAATTTTTTTTTTTGGTAAAAATTATTTGGCAGATGATGAGAAAAACTAAGCCAGCTTGTTTGAACTAAAATTGGGTGTAAAATTTAATTTTTGCGTAACGAAGCTGAAAGCGTCAACTCTAGCGACATCATTCACCAGTCAAAAAAAACCCTTAAAGGGTAAATGTGACGCAAGTCCTTTATCTTACTTACAAAATAACTGATATCGCTGAGGGTGACGCATTGTGCTTCGTACGCAAAAGTCCTATCAACAAAAAATTGACTCAAAAAGTTTGTGAAAGAAAGTTTTACAAAAAGAAATTTGCGTCACAAGTGGCAGATGATTCAGCTTTCTTCCGTGTAAATTCTTTCAGTACATTTTTTAACCATTTTTCTAACAATATTTTCCTCAACATATTCTACTCCCTATTCCCTATTCTCCCAAAACTCTAAGACATTGCCGAAGAAACCAACCTTCCATCTGCCACAAGTCCCGAGATAAGTCTAAAAACTGATAGTGACCAAATTTTTACAGTTTTCGTACATACTGCCCTATTCTACTCCCAAACCTCTGAGACTTTGCCGAAGAAACCAACCTTCCATCTGCCACAGTTCCCGAGATAAGTCTAAAAATTGATAGTGCCCAAATTTTTCCACTTTTTGCGCATACTCGCCTATTCTACTCCCAAAACTCTAAGACTTTGCCGAAGAAACCAACCTTCCATCTGCCACAAGTCCCGAGATAAGTCTAAAAACTGATAGTGACCAAATTTTTCCACTTTTTGCGCATACTCGCCTATTCTACTCCCAAAACTCTAAGGCTTTGCCGAAGAAACCAACCTTCCATCTGCCACAAGTCCCGAGATAACTCTAAAAACTGATAGTGACCAAATTTTTACAGTTTTCGTACATACTGCAATATTCTACTCCCAAACCTCTGAGACTTTGCCGAAGAAACCAACGTTCCATCTGCCACAGTTCCCGAGATAAGTCTAAAAACTGATAGTGCCCAAATTTTTCCACTTTTTGCGCATACTCGCCTATTCTACTCCCAAAACTCTAAGACTTTGCCGAAGAAACCAACCTTCCATCTGCCACAGTTCCCGAGATAAGTCTAAAAACTGTTAGTGACCAAATTTTTCCCGCTGCCCAACATACACCGAAAGTGACTAATTTTTTCCAGCTGCCCAACCATACCACACAATATCCAACAAGAAACACATCCCAAAACAACACACATGACCATCCATTTAATGCACCAAAATATACAACACACACCCGCACACACACACACATACAAATTGGCTTTTATATGGGATTTGTATGGAGACTTTGGGGAGCTCCAGCTCCCAAGATATGGGTTTTTTCCAACTTTTGAAAATTCTTATTTTTGGGCCATTATTAGCCTATAGCCAAAATTTCAGGAAAATCTATAGAAACGTTTAGGAGTTGCTGGATCCACTTTTCAATAGGAACTAACTAAGTAACTAACTAACGTAGGCGATTTTCATTATATGAAAATTCGAGATTTTGCTTATTTTCATACAAAAATCAATATTTCGAAGTTCAATATCTAGGCTAATTTTGAAGCTGTAGTAACGTGTGATACAGTTTGTTCATTTCATTTTTACACAGTTTCTAAAGATTGTCGATATGTCAGAGTTTTTAATGTACCCAGTCAACTAAGTTCTTCCCAAATTGCGCAATATTTGAATTCGCGATAGAAATTTTAAATTTTGCCCCAAAAATTCATAATTTGGGAAGAACTTAATTGACTGGGTACATTTAAAACTCTGACATATCTAAAACTGTGTAAAAATGACATGAACAAACTGTAGCTCGTTGAACTCGTATTGATGCCCAGATTCCAAATATCTAAGTTTGGGGGAGTTGGAGTTAAGAGGGAGAACTAAAAAAGTTGCTGTAAATATGCTCCGCCGTCCTCAAAAATTTTTTGTTAAAACAGTTTTAGACCCGTACGAAGTACTGGGGTCTTATAGGTTTACGCATACGTTTGTAACACGTCGAATTGGACTCCCTGAGTAAGGGGAAACCTATTGTGGTTGTCTAGAGATGCCAAATCCGCGAAAAAAAATGTCCGTCTGTCCGTCTGTCTGTCTGTCCGTCTGTCCGTCTGTCTGTCTGCACGATAACTTGAGTAAAACGCATCCGATTTTGAAAATTCTTTTTTTTCCCGTTTGGTAATGTCAAAAGACAGGCTAAGTTCGAAGATGAGTGATTTTGGATCGACCACTCGACCCGAGCTGTGGCCCAATAAGTGCTTTACGGTTTTTCGAAGATATCTCCGGACATTTAAACGTTAAACTTGTAAGTGATACGTCAAATAAAAGGTATTTACAATACCGATCGACAAAAAAAAAAGTTTATGGAAATCGGATGAACGACTCGTGAGTTAGACCCCTTGGTGTGGAACAGGCACAGGGCGGCAAGCAGTTTTTGCTTGTAGGTCGGCCACATTTGAACATATTTCGTCTGTTTTAGCTTTATTAGATAGGTATTGACCGTACCAATCAGGGAAAAAAATGAAATTATGTTCTCCGGAGCGTGAGCTAGGTCTCTTGGAGTGAGCTCTTATCTGGCTACTCGGAAGTACAGTGAACGTGGTGTATTTTGACAATATCTCGAGTAAATTTTGACCGAATTTCATGAATTTTTTTTTTGTTTGAAAGGTATTAACGAATGTAAAGCGTCGGTAAAATTTCCGGTCTCCTAACAAAATGGCTGCCGGTGGCCATATTGGATATTAATAAAAGTGATATATCTTGGGCAAAATGGTACTTAGAGAGTTTCTGTTAACATGGAAATAAAGTGTTAAGTGTGAGGGGTTTCAGGGATTCCATATATGGAAATCTATATATACCTATATACAGCTATATTGAGCTATATACAGGCATATAGAGCTATATAATAGCATATTCCTCTGTGAAATGTTTATTTACAGTGAAATATAGGTAAATATAGCGGTATATAGCTGTTTAAATAGGAATTTATGAAATTTGACTTCGTACGGGGCTGTCTATATTGCCTCCGGCAATTTAATTGTATATGATAACAAGGCAAAGAGTGGATAATGTAAGTGATTTAAAAGGAAGAATAGTTTTTCAGCAGAGAAGAAAATGAAGTAAGAGAAATGAAGAGTTTCACATTAAAGGCTTTTGATACGAATAGGTGTTTCGTACGGGTCGGCGTTAGCTATGTTTGGTAGTGGACTTGCGTCACGCCCGCTTACTAACGTGCGGGCATGATTTTAGAAATTGTACTTCATAGACTGCGTCACACTTTTCTCGAAGAGATTTTTGTTGCGATATCAGTCGCAGTAGAAGTGCTTTTTAGAACGAAATTCGAAAGTTTGACGAAAATCGAAAATTTGACGAAAATCGAAAATTTGACGAAAATTTAAACAAAATCGAAAAGTGCTTTTTGCACGTAAATCGAGTAAATATCAACCGATTTTGCTAGTTTTTGTTTCATTTGAGAGGTAATTGAATACCCAATGGAAAGTTGGCAAAAAATTTTGGGTTTCTAAAATAATGTCGTAAATTGTTGGTTTTATTTGAAAGGTACTTCGTACGGGCTTTCGTAATTGCGCTATGCGCAATTTTAAAAATGAACACTTTCAGTAAAGACCATGCCCAACTTGACTTGCATTTTGGTAACAGACGCATTAGAGGGTTGTAGACGTATTAGGATTCCGGGACGAAATCGCTATTTCCTCCTGTGTGTCCCCAGGATTTTTCTATGTTCATGCTTGATGCTGAAGTGCAAGGTTGTGTTGTTGCACAAGTTCTCCTAATGTAGTGATGACAAAATCAATAATTCTTAACCGGTCTGATCAACCGTATTACCCAAATATTCGGTTTAATTGCGTAAATACTTAATATGAACCGTCCCATTTGTTCCAAGTCAATAACCACCCAATAATTCATCATTCATCACCACTGACGAATCAAATTCTGTTCATGGGCGTTCAGTGATTGAACGATATTGCTACACAGCAGAGCTTTTGATACTTTCAAGTTTCACCCGTTCAACTTACGGCATGAATTCCAAGATACTACCGACAATAGTACTTCTGTCGATGAAGGTTTGTTGTCAGCAATATGTTGATAGCAAACAACTAATCAATCAATTGAATGCTATTTTCCGTTTCGATCAAATCATTTTTTTCATCGGCTCATCAATTGATATTGATCTCAACCATTGGTTTCCAATGTCGTTACCACCGAGCTCTGGAGCCGACTTGGAGCATTTAACATCTCAGACGGTTTTCATTTTTGACGACCTCTCTTATATCAGTGATAGCATTAACGACATTAGGAAACAGTCAACATTCCAGGAGAAATTCAGCAAAAATACGTTTCTGGTTGTCGTTGTCGACCGTATAAAATTTCAAAAAAGGTCGCAATTATGGACTCAGGTTAAAATCATTCGCGAGCTTGACATCAATGTGAAAATTGGCGTGTTTTTCGATTGTAATATCACTGATTTGAATACAGTAGAGCAAATATTGCGTTGGAGTGGAAGTGCTGGTATTGTGAACATTTTCAGTGCATTTCACTTGAGTGTAGAGAATGGTGTCCCTTCGTTCAACGTCTTCAAGTACAATCCGTTTGGAACGTTTGTGTTGCTAAATGTGACAGGAAGTGAGTCAGTTCAAGACTATTTTCTCGACAAAATGCCAAACTTTCGCAAAACTGCATTTGTATGGACGATGGATGAACAAAAATGGAAACGTAACGAGCATTTTTGGAACGCTGTCCTTTTCGTATTCAATGCAACAATGTCGCATACAGTCAACAATTCCTTTATGAATGAAAGTATGGTGACACTGCCATACACTTTATCATGGGCCGATAATGAATTTTTGTATCCACATAAACAGCTTATTAAGAAAATTATCATTCCTCATGCCCAGCCGTATTCTGATTTCATCGTTTATTTACAAAATGGAACGTGGACGCTTCTTTTGGTTTACGCTTTTATTATCATTACATTGTCATCGGCTTTCTTAATGGCTTCTGGTTTTATAAATAAGAAGAAAGTTTCGCTTGTCCAATGCGTGGTGGATGTCGTAAATCTCTTAATGAACGATAACGCAACCATCAAATATCGAAGTCTTTATGGCGCAGATGCTTTCGTCATTGTATCGTTAACCTTTACGGGGCTAATTGTGATGAATGGCATTCTGTCGCTCTTCCAAAGTTACCTTACGTCACCGATTTACCAGCCCCAAACAATCAACTCACTTAAGGATCTGTACATGTCCGCAATTCCGTCGTTAATTGTCAATACTTCGACCACTTTCGTAACAGAACTGGAATTACAAACTGAGTATGGTGGATGGAATGACAAAGTTCAACGTGTCAATTACCTGTTATTACTTGATGAAATGAAGCGATTTAACAATTCAATTGCATTTTTCAATACACTAACTTTTGCGGCAGACTCCGATTTTGTAGACACATTTTTTGAAGCGCAGAAACGTTTAGGAATTAAAGCGTATCAATTGTTAAACGGAACGCCTTTGCATAAGATATTGCAATCATATAAAGTCTGTTCAGATTTTCCGTTTAACGAGCAAATAAACGAAATAATTCACCGTTTGAATGCTGCAGGCCTGATTTATTGGTGGCACAATGAACGAAATAATCGATACGTCAACTACCTGGAAAAGATCAGTCATGAAAAAAGCAATCCGAACACGAGTGAATTCACTGTGCCGACCATTATTTGGTGTGGTTGGATTATAAGTGTACTTGTGTTTGTTTGCGAACTAATTTGGAATAAAGTCAGACCCATGGTCCAGTCTAAGATCAAGTTATGCAAATCCAAATGTTCAAGGATAAATCTTCGTCATAAGTACACATTTGCAGTGGAATATCTTCGCGTTTTAGGAAAGTCGAAATTCTTCAAGAATGTTAAGCGCGGCGGAAGGGGTGGAAACGATAACAAATAGTAAATTCGTAAAAGACCACCGTTTTTATTGGTACATTTTAGTGACTGAAATTTTTGTAGCACTGCTCCTAGCACGAACACTCATTTGCCCATTGGGACATTCACAAATTACGCACGCACTTAAGGGGGTAGGGGGGGTTCGACAAGAGCGTACGCTTCTAATAAATATGGGCTAAATGTGACCCTTTTAGGCGTACGAGGGGGAGGGGGGGGGTCTAAAATTCCTGGTTTGGTGCGTGCGTAATTTGTGAATGGCCCCCAACGTCAAAAAGCCTCCAAATTTTAAAATATGTATGTGTGTACGATTGCATGTGTTGTATGTTTTCATTCATACCAAGAAATGATTGTCTTTACAAAAAATACGAGGCCTATTTGCATTAGCCTCCGAATATTTCTTGTGTTCGTGTTAGGAACTGGAACAGTGCTTTGGTTGTATGTAAATCGGTGTTGAATGCTTTATTTGGCGCACGTGGATGTGTATTGTAACACTTGTGCCTGCGGACTCGTATGATGGGCCTGTTAGATATCTTTTAGCATTGCTCTTTAGGAACAAGCACGAACACTCGAATGACAAACGTCATTTCGGTGGACCCTAGTGATATGAGCTACAGCTTATAATTGTGTGCATCGTGCATTTTAACTCTCACATACAACAAATACTGATGGCTCCACAGTAGAAACAGAAAGCCTTCTATGATGTGGTAGGTCCCCAGGATTTTTCTATGTTCGTGCTTGTTCAATTCTTTATTCATTTAAAGTCGGCTTAATACAAGTGGACTATTAGTATTAATTGTACAATAGAAAAGTTAAGTTTACGTTAACAAAATAAAAATTTTGAGTCAAAATTAGAAAAAATAAGAAACAAACAAGAAACAGATTATCGCAGAAAGCTCGTCGATAGAGGTAGAAATAGTTGATGTTAGGCTGGCACGATCATAGTTGAACGAATGAACCAAAAGTTGAGTCAGGTAGACGAAGCAGAGCGGTACGAAACTGAGCGTGTGGCAGAGTCGGATCGACAGTATTACAACCATAATATTGTCACGAACGTCACTGTTCGGGTTGATTACAAGCAAGTTCGTTCTTTCAGCTTCTTCTATCAGTTTGGAAATCATTTTTGTTGTCACAGATAATCTTTTGCTGAGGTTTAGGCCTTCTTTTAAAATCGAGTACATTGAAAACACTAATAGTCTGGTGCGAGTTGTCCTTTCGCTCATATTGAATGTAAAAAGCGATTTTATGGGTGATTATCGTAGGTGGGTCGGGCACGAGCTCGAATCGCAATGTTGCCAAGCTGGGATCGACCTGGTTTGGGTTAGGGAGCCGCCGTCAGCTAAAACTTCTTTCGGCTCTATAAAATTGAATTTTGATCAGAATTGAGTGGAAAAAATCTTGTGTTCTTGAACGTTTCTGCATACGAGAAAAATATAAGTGCTTGAAAAAATATGCAGGTGGCGCTGTAATTCAAAATGGCGCCCATCAATACAAAAAAATGTGCAAATCTGGAAAATCCGAGAAATGCTTTTTTTAAAGTAATTAATGTTTTTTTATTTTTAGCATAAAATAGACACCATTCGGAATAATTTCGCCTATGGAACCATGTCAAAAATATTTCATTTTATATTTTTGAATAAATTTTCAAAAATCAAAATTTCATAGAGCGAAAAGAAGTGTTAAGCAACGTCGGCCCCCTAGACCAAACCAGGCCGATCCCAGCTTGGCAGCATCGCGACTTGAGTTACTGGTCGATCCATCTACGATAATCAACCATAATATCGCTTTTTACATTCAATATGAGCGAAACGGCTTTTTGGACAACTCGCACTTGACTATAACTGCAGATGAACGAACCATAATATTTTCAAGAACATTTCAAAGCTTCTGTATGTTGTCGATTAATCAGTTCTATTCGCTATGAATTATACTACGAAAATAAATCCATTATTATAAATATTCGAGTTGTTTATTGTACTATTGCCACTAAATTCCACTAATATTGTGTCTGGTGTGACGAATGCTTATCCAACTCTTCATCTTTATCTACACTATGAATAAATAATTGTTAAAACACGAGCGGAAAAAAATTGATGAAAAGAATTATTTTCATTTATTTATTTTAATGTCATTCAAAAACAATAGATGTCACTTCGTACGGGGCTAAAGAGATAGAGTACAGATTGCATGACGTTCATAATGATGAAAACATACAATCAGTGTTGTCGCATTGATAATCAGAGCAGAGTTGTTATCGCATAAGTAATTGTATTCCAACAAAACCCAGAAAAAAGTGCAAACGCAGTTGTACATGTAACGTACGACAATTGTATGTGCATGTTTGTACCGAAGTTTTGAAAATGTGATTTCGTCGTAAATACTAAACATTTTGTAATGAAACTTTGGGCACCGAAAGATCTAATGTGGATTCATCATTCTCAACTTTAATATCAAAAAAATATTTCGTCGTTAAGAAATGACAGAAAATGACAAAAATTTTACCAAAAAGTCTGCGTCGCAAAGTGACAGATGTTCAGGAACAGACCAGCAAGAAAATTTATCTGCCACTTTGCGACGCAGATTTTTTTGGTAAAATTTTGGTTGTTTCCAGTCAAATTTTTTTTGGTAAAAATTATTTGGCAGATGATGAGAAAAACTAAGCCAGCTTGTTTGACCTAGTTGGGTGTAAAATTTAATTTTTGCGTAACGAAGCTGAAAGCGTCAACTCTAGCGATATGATTAATTTTAGAAATTGTACTTCATAGACTGCGTCACACTTTTCTCGAAGAGATTTTTGTTGGAATATCAGTCGTTTTAGAAGTGCTTTTTAGAACAAAATTCGAAAATTTGACAAAATAATGAATATTTGACGAAATTCGAAAATTTGACGAAATTCGAAAATTTGAAGAAATTCGAAAATTTGAAGAAATTCGAAAATTTGACGAAAATCGAAAATTTAACGAAAATCGAAAATTTGACAGAAATTGATATTCGAAAATTTGACGAAAATCGAAAATTTGACGAAAATCGAAAATAAATTCGAAAATTTGACGAAATTTGAAAATTTGACCAAAATTGGACGAAATTCGAAAATTTGACGAAAAAAGTAACTCTCTATCTGCCACCATTCAAGAAATACCTCTAAAAACATAATTGAGCCCACATCAAAAACTAGAGGGCTTTAATCTGCAGCGAAAGGAGTGGAAAATGTTAAATCGGTTCCGTTCGGGTCACGGCTGCTCGGCTTGTAGAGAGAGATGTTCTATCTACTATAATAAAACACCGAGATGTTCTTCTGACCGAAGTCAGGAATGGAATGAATTGTATTTCGAATGAACTCTGTACATAAAGGGAATGCAAAGGCAACATGATGCAAATCAATTCAATGCCAATCTTTGATGAATGCATATTGTGGAATCACCACAGTACGCAATAGACAAACAGATTCGTATGGGGACTGTTCTGATTGCACTTTTGTAGGTATTTTGTAAGAAGCGAACCAAGGACTTTTACCTTTATCGAAAAAATTGGAAACTTTTAGATTGCGTTGTCATCAGCAAAAAAGGTAAAACATAATTCGAATACTTGTAGGACTAAGCTTGAGGAAAATTATTTTAGAATTCAACTCTTACGAAACAGCTGATGCGGCCATCAGCCTGGCAAGTGAATCTGAAGGCGGAATAATAGATGGAGAATCGACAAGGCTGGAACAACCGTTAATTAGCAGCACCACAGGTGAGTCGTTGTTACCTTTTTCAAGTATAATTTACATAACCAATCGTAACTAATCCTTTGATCATCAGTAGACCACCTTGAAGCTGGGATCGGTCATGCACCAATGTTAAATGAAGACAATTATGTTGGTGGAGCACCCTCACTATTAACACAGAACGTTGAAGATGGCATGATGAGTGAGTCATTTTTCCAATTTTTTTTTTAATTTTTATTCTCATAAGCGATCGTAACTAATCCTTTGATGATCAGTAGACATCCTTGAAGCTGGGTTAGCATTAGACCATTGTGTTGGAGAAGCAGCGGAATCTGCAGACGTTATCACCGACACAAACGTTCCGCCTCAAATTGAATTTTTAAATTTTATTACACGGGCTCAGAAAAAATGTGACATTTACATTCGGAGTCCGTTTACTCCGAAATTCGACAAAAATTCGTAATATTTTAATCAGGTCGACAAAATTAGTTCTTAAAGTAATCTGGTGCATATCCAGCTAGTTGTACAATTAAGGACCAATAATTTCCTTCGATTGCGGACTGCAAATAAAATTGGATTTATTTCCAAAAGAGTGTGATTTTAATGTAATGCTATGCCTTACTTTGAGCCAAATGTCGATGCTGTTGCCATTTGTTTTCGCAAATTCTTCCTTGATGTTGCCCAAATCGATTTCACTTCGTCCAACAATAATTCGGTGCAGTACGTTATGGTCGATACCAAAATTCGACATTGACTTACTCAATTGTTCAGACAAGAATTGAGGTCGATTACGAGAGCATTTTACTGTAAAGAAATATTATTTCCTTTAGATTTTCTTTCCAATACACATGTATAGTTGGCACAACCACTATTGGATACTGCGTAGAGATGAGCGGGTCGAAACACTATTTCAAAGTCAGGGTCCGGGTTTCGAAGTCAGCGATTCGGGTCGGGTCCGGTCCGGTCCAGTCGGGTCGGGTTTCAAGAATAAACTTTACTCGGTCAGAGAAAAACAATTACGACTTCTGCTTAAGATACACTCTGCTCCGCGAAGCAAATATATTTTCAATGACTTTGATATTCGGATAAGAGGCGCCGACTACGGTATTGCCGCGAGACTCGAGTAACAATATGACTAGACGACACAATAAAAATAATTTTTACATCAAAAATAGTTTAAACTGTAGAAGGAAACGAGTCGAAACAAGTAAAAAATTCTCGCTGCCCAGCATTCCACTTTATATGACTAATTCCAGTGTTACCTTCACTACATTTAATGAGAAGAACGCTGAAACAAACCATATAAAACTCGTCAGTATTTTTCAATCCCAACAAAAATCTCTTCGAGAAAAGTGTGACGCAAATGGTGTAAAATTTAATTTTTGCGTAACGAAGCTGAAAGCGTCAATTCTAGCGATATCATTCATTTTAGAAATTGTATTTCAAAGACTGCGTCACACTTTTCTTGAAGAGATTTTTGTTTGGATATCAGTCGTTTTAGAAGTGCTTTTTAGAATAGTTCTAATTAAACAATTTGACAAAAATCGGAAATTTGACGAAAATAGAAAATTTGACGAAATTCGAAAATTTGACGAAATTCGAAAATTTGACGAAAATCGAAAATTTGACGAAAATAGAAAATTTGACGAAAATAGAAAATTTGACGAAATTCGAAAATTTGACGAAATTCGAAAATTTGACGAAAATCGAAAATTTGACGAAAATCGAAAATTTGACGAAAATCGAAAATTTGACGTAATTCGAAAATTTGACGAAAATAGAAAATTTGACGAAATTCGAAAATTTGACGAAAATCGAAAATTTGACGAAAATCGAAAATTTGACGAAAATCGAAAATTTGACGAAGAAAGCAACTCTCTAACTGCAACAATTCAAGAAATAGCTCTAAAACCCTAATTGCCCCTGTTCTACTCGTAAAACTCTGAGACTTTGCCGAAGAAAGTAACTCTCTATCTGCCACCATTCACAAAATAACTCTAAAACCCTAATTGACCCACACATTTCTAACTTCCGACATTTTTCACGTATACCAGTCTGTTCTACTCGTAAAACTCTGAGATTTTGCCGAAGAAAGTAACTCTCTATCTCTCATAATCGCAAAAATATTAGTCCTTTCATCCTACGCTCGAGTAGCTCAAAATTTGGTCACTCTAATCACTCTAGCTCAAACGAATCTGCCCGATTTTTTAATTATTTTTTTGTTCGAATCGTGTTACGAATACCTTTCATTTGATGGGTCGCACGCCTCTGTAGGTTTCAATACAGCTAAGCTACAGCCGAAAACGCGTTCCCGACCCTCGAAAACCACACTAGAGGTGAGTGGGCTGCCCATAAAAGTGGGCTGCCCACGCCCATGGGCATGCCCACGGGACATGGGCATGCCCACTGGACATGGGCATGGGCACTTTACAATTTCGTGGGCATAGGGCGCAGCATGGGCACTTTTCAAAAATGTGTGATCCCACAAACTTAAGTCTTAAGTGCAGTCTAGACTTTCCGTACGATGTAATATTCATTCAAGGAATTTTAAAACAGCTACCGCACATAAAATCGTGTTTCCAACTGTGCTGTCAACATCGGTTTCGCCTCAGATTGATAATTTTCACAATTTTTGGCGAAAATTTCCTATGTGGGCCTTGGGCATGGGCTGGGCAGTGGGCATGCTTTTTAAGATTCTTGGGCATGGGCTGCGCCAGAAGAGTAATACGGGGATTAGTGGCTTAGCTGTCAAACTTTTAATTAAAGGGTTGCCGCCTTTTATTGCCATTAATTAATTTATTGCTTTATATAAGCGGTAAATTCCCTTTTATATCACCGCTTTATATTAAAGAGATTGCCGCTTTTTATTGTACATTATTTACTTTATATAAGCATCAAATTTTCTTTATATCGCCGCCTTATATAAGCGGTAAATTTCACTTTATATCACCACATTATATAAAGAGATTGTCGCTTTACTTTATATAATCGGTAAATTTCCTTTATATCACCACTTTATATATGCGGTGGATTTCGTTTATATATACCTCTTTATATACGCGTCGCATATCCTTTTATATGTAGATACACTGTATAAATGATATATTGTTTACGGTATATTTCCTTTGTAAAAATGGAATATAGGAATATATAGGTTGTAAACATTCTGTGAGAATTTTGTATTACATTTTAGCAAAATTGATGTTTCAGTATCTCATTGCATTGATTTTAATATTTCTGTTGTCCCTTTGCACAGTTTTTTGTTTCCGATATTTAAAAAAAATGAGTTTTGGTCGCACATCTGGTATACATTTTCTGGTATTCTTAAAATGCAGTGTTATTGGTCTTTTTTTTATCACACATTAATTACTTTATATAAGCGCCAAATTGTCTTTGTATCACCGCCTTATATAAGCAGTAAATTTCCTTTATATCACCACTTTATATATGCGGTGGATTTCATTTATATAACAGTGATACCACTTTATATACGCGGCGCATATCCTTTTGTGTTATTTTCACTTATTCTAGGCGGTATAGTCACAGTACCTTTTGCTATAGGCGGTGTATATCCTTTGTAAAGACTATGCGCTGAACTATGCGCATATACTCCATGTATAAACGGTGTTTCTTTTAAGTCCTTTGTGTTGAATAGTTTGTGAAAATATCGGTTTTTTTCTTTTTAAGTCGGTGTATATTCTCAGATATGTTCCTAGAAGGAAAAATTGCCTATGGAATAGATCCGTGTGAACGATGATTTTTTCTCACATTTTTGGTGATATTTTCTGTATAAAAAGGACTCAGTGCAGAACGAACAGCACAGTCTATTTCTGGAGAGAGGTACGATAGGTTGTACTTGTGTTTTGGTTTTTTTTGTTGTTATTATTATTTTTTGAATATTTTGCGAAGATAAAAAAGTAGTTGGTGTTGTCTTGCTGTCATCAAATTGTTTTTGTCTATATTTGAGTGACACCTGGCGCTGAGAGTTTCTGGTAGCTGAAAAAGGTTTACGAAAATATAAAATCTAATTCGTTGAGAGAAAAAATCGGGTTAGAAAAACTAATTAGAAGACTAATTAGGGTGAGCAAAACAAAAATCCACCCAAGAAAAATTTTGGTGGAAAAAATCTCACAAAACGATTCTAACAAGAAAAGAAAAAATCGCATCAGAAAACTATTTAAACTAATTTGTGTTGAAACGTCTGACTTTGTAAAAAATGGATGCACGGAACGAACATCCTATTTGTGAAGAGGTCGATGCGCCCACTGAGAGAGAAGACAGGTTCAATGAGTACTGATTCTTGGAGGTTGACTTGACTGAATGTTCGTCTATATCAGAATCTGACATGAGGGACTATTATGAAGAAATGAGTCGTGTCATGAATGAACTTATCCTGTGGGCGAAAATGGTGCTGTGCAGTGTATTGATGGTGAAAGTTGTACTGTAGGGGGTACTACCGCGTGTACTGGTATACAATACGGTACTGGCCAATCTGGTAATGTTGAAAATACGAATGCAGCTGTAGATTCGAGTGGTGCGCGGTTGAGTAACCTTTACGATTGTGCACCTACTACTGGCCTATATATACCGGACAAGGAGTATTGAATATGCCTCATGAGAGAATGTCGGTTTTTTCTTTAAAAGTTGGTGCATATTCTCAGATGTGTCTTAGAAGGAAAAATTGCCTGTAGAATAGGTTCATGTGAGTGTTTGTTCTTTCTCATAGTCTTTGTGATATTTTCTGTATAAAAAAGGCTCGGTGTGGTATGAAGAGTCTATTCAAAGCACCTAGCAGTGTAATAGAGGATTTTACACGTCAAATAGAGTAGTTTTTTGATACCAATAATACCATTAGCAGCCTTAATGGTAATTTTACAATGACATTATGAAAAAAGGTATGGAAATATTCGCATACTTCGATTAAAGTACTACTTTATTTTTTTCTATTACCCTGCTACGGGCTTTGGCCTATGTCTAGATGTGTTCTGTGAAGGAAAATTTGGTTTATGAATAGTTCCATGGAAACGATGGTCCCTTCTCACAGTTTTAATAATATTTTGTCTTAATAAGACCTCTATGTTGAAGGATCAGCACAGTCTTTTCTGTTGCGGCAATTTGTACTTGAGCCTTTTCGTTTGATTTCATAAATGTTGTTGTATTGTTATGTTTTTTGTGACAAGTGGAAAGCCAATAAAAATTAGCTGACAAAGCTTGCGGAGAAGTGACATTTAGTTGGACAAATTTTGTAGGATCAGTTTCTATTGTATTTTCCTACATCATTGTGACTCGTATGCAGCACCGATATCGTCCATAGAACCATGGTTCTTTTTCTCAAACTGTGAGAAACTGTCTTTAAAATAAAAATATTTGAATATAAGACTACTCTGTGTAGTGAGATCGGTACAGTTTTGTTCTGGGGCTCGTAGAGTCGGGCTGTTTGCATTTTCACCAAACTAAAAAAAAAATCAGTGGTGAGAAAAAGGCGTACAATTCTGACAATTTGGAAGGTAAGGACAAATTTTCTGATTGCAAAGACTATATAACTGCACTACTATACAGACGATCAGTGAAGATCCTGTTTTGCATAAGCTGTGTTTCTTCAATGTCTTTTGTATTGAATGTAACTCTTGAGAGAATGTCATTTTTTTTCAATTCGGTACATATTCTCAGATGAAGGAAAAAAATGCCTGTGAATGTTGGTTCTTTCTTAGATTTTTTGTGATATTTTCTGTATAAAAAGGAGACGGTCCAGTATGAACAGCACAGCCTATTTCTGTGTTCTGTGAAGGAAAATTGAGTTTATGAATACATCCATGGGAGCGATGGTTCTTTCTCACAGTTTCGACAATATTTTGGCATAAAACGGACTCTATGTAGAAGGACAAGCACAGTCTATTTCTGTTGTGGCATGCTCTCCTTGCCTTCTCGTTTGATTGTAGAATTGTTGTTGTCTTGTTATGTTTTTGTGACAAGTGGAAGTGGAAGGTCATTAAAAATAAGCTGACAAGGCTTGCGGAGTGACATTTAGTTGCAAAATTTTTGTAGGATCAATTTCTTTAGTATTTTTCATACATCGCGATTCGTACACATCGCCGATATCGTCCATAGTTCCAAGTAAATAATGGTTCTTTTTTTTCAAACTGTGAGAAACTGTCTTTAAAATGGATATATTTGAATATGAAACGACCCTGTGAAGTGAGATCAGTACAGTTTTGTTCTGGGGTTCGTAGAGGCAGGTTGTTTGCATTTTTACGAAACTAATAATATCAGTGGTGAAAACAAGGTGACAATTTGGAAGGTAAGAAGAAATTTTCTGTTGTAAAACTGTATGAAGAACGGTAAAAAGGGGGTACTGATGAATGAACATCTTTCTAGACCCACACTTTGACCGTACTACAGCTGAGTCAACCACTGTAATCGCTTTGTTGAAATTGGCCAAAGATAAAATTAATACCATTGTGCTGCAGCATTTCTTGGAAATCAATAATTCAGCAAAAAATCGGAAATTTAAAGTCTGCACAATGGACAAATTGGAGAATGTTATACTGTCGGAAAAGGATGAGTACGGCTTCATAATCAACCTTTCGTCATCGTATTCACCCGGTACTCACTGGGTAGGACTTTATGTGGATAAAAATCGTAAAGGTTCATTTTGCGACAGTTTTGGATTTCCCCCATACATCTATGACATGACAGATTTTTTTATTAGAAATTGTTCAACTTTTGAATCAAACGAGCAACAGCTCCATCAACTTGAATCAAAAGTTTGTGGTATGTATGCTGCGTGTTTTGTCCTACATATGTCAAACGGTGGTTCAATGACATCATTTATCGGCAAGTTTTCTTTAAATTTACATCTTAATGACATTTTCATTAAAAAAAATTTCAATTATTATATACAAAACTGCGTTGTCAGAAACTTTTTGGCACAAAAAAAAAGCGGATCAAGAAAAAAAAACTTAAGGAAAAAGATGATGAAGTTTGGTCGTAAGCCAAAATGTGCCTTTTTAAGGTTTAAGTAGTGAAAAAATTTGATTCAAGAAATTTGATCGGTAAAACTGTGTCAATAAAAAATCGGATATTGATTTACTGGTAAAATTGTACTTTATTAAAATGAAAACAAAGAAATTAATTGAAGAGCTTAACTGTTACATAATCACTGACAAGTAAATTATTTAAAAAAATCATTGTTGTAGTTGTTGGTGTTGTTCCAGATAAAATCTTAGTACTGCTACAACTTCGTCGTACGTGTATGTACCATCTTCATCGTCTGAGTCGGTAGCTTGACTCTCGATAGATTCTGGTTCTCCTGAGTTATTGTCTCCTTTGTCTTCTTCTTCTGCATCATCATCATCTTGATCACTTTCAGTACCAACATTGTCGCTTTCTTGATCATTATCGCATTCTTCAACGTCTTCGTCACTATCGTTTTGGACATATTCTGAATGTTTTCTAGAAATATGCCTTTTTAAGTTGTAAGTGGTGGCAAGAGTGCTTGAGCAATGCGGACAGGTTACAGCCATTCTTTATCTTCACTTGTCACCGTTTGGAGTAGAACTGAGGTAGTATTATTCTGGAACTCCTTATTTATTACAATGATGCTTATGAAACCGAAGAATTGCTTGAAGCTCTTTATATGTATAACTTTGGAGGTCTCTAAGAGTCCCATCACGTAACATCCCGTTTCCAATTGTCAACTCTGTTTCGAACTGTCTTGTTTCATTTACTTTCAAAGTGTTATTCGCTGGATATACAATCAAAGGTGGTCTGCCCAGACGTCTAACATTGCGGGATGCTCGAGGTCTAGGATCGATCCATACGTTTTCAGGAGTACCGTACAAATATTGTACTTCAGGTTTGGTTACGTTTACGTGTTTCTCGTAATGGTGAGAATATAAGTAGAAATGACTTGTAAACACTTCACCGCATATTGGACACTTCATTTTTCTTCGTGGAGCGTTGTGGCATGTACAAAACCCAAAGTCCTATAATCTTTACAATTTTGTAAAGATTTTTATTTATATTAATATCCGTTCTCGCTACTGTGTCAACTGTACCATACCTTATCATTGACTGAATCATATCTAGCCGTAACATTTCATTTATAGACAAATCTCCGCGATACTTGGTTTTTGCAACCCTATTTAGTGTTACTCTGAGATTTCACTAGTTTAGGGTAAAATATTTTAGCACAGACGAGTTCAGTTAAATGTTTCAACCCCAGGCCTATCACTCCGACGGCTGAATGCCAATTTTTGTTTCTTAGCCAATCAATGAGAAACGCTAAGATGGCCTTTTTGTCAGCATTGTGTACGTCATCACTAGTACAGGCAGTTTTGTAAGCTAAATCGTGTTCTTTCGCAATTAAGTCGTCACTATCAACCGGAGACCCATTATTCAATTCATTGCCTGGACCAAGATATCTGTGCCCCGGAAACAAGAATATGTTACCAAATGTCATTCTCATCAGTCTTTAGTAGTTGAAGCTTTCATTATCTTTAACACTTTTTGTGTTAGAAAATTATTTTTCGAGACTTTTTTGTCAGAAAATTATTTTTTCAACATTTTTTTTGACAGAAAATTATTTTGTCAATATTTTTTTGTCAGAATTTTTTTTTCAACCATTTTTTTGTCAGATTTTCTTTTTTCAATATTTTTGTGTTTATTTTTCAACTCTTTTATGTCAAGTGAGAAGATTGCACCGCAATGAATAAACTACGTGTGTGTTGTACACACACCGACGAATCACTCAGTAATGAGCTGCTAAATGATTGTAGCTCTTTATAAAATGAAACTTGTCCCCTTCCATCGTTCAAGAGGACAAAGACCAACCCCGTCCCCCGACCAATAATATATACACGCTTCAGCCATGTGGCCGGGGGACGGGGTTGGTCTTTGTCCTCTTGAACGATGGAAGGGGACAAGTTTCATTTTATAAAGAGCTACAATCATTTAGCAGCTCATTACTGAGTGATTCGTCGGTGTGTGTACAACACACACGTAGTTTATTTATTGCGGTGCAATCTTCTCACTTGACATAAAAGAGTTGAAAAATAAACACAAAAATATTGAAAAAAGAAAATCTGACAAAAAAATGGTTGAAAAAAAAATTCTGACAAAAAAATATTGACAAAATAATTTTCTGTCAAAAAAAATGTTGAAAAAATAATTTTCTGACAAAAAAGTCTCGAAAAATAATTTTCTAACACAAAAAGTGTTAAAGATAATGAAAGCTTCAACTACTAAAGACTGATGAGAATGACATTTGGTAACATATTCTTGTTTCCGGGGCACAGATATCTTGGTCCAGGCAATGAATTGAATAATGGGTCTCCGGTTGATAGTGACGACTTAATTGCGAAAGAACACGATTTAGCTTACAAAACTGCCTGTACTAGTGATGACGTACACAATGCTGACAAAAAGGCCATCTTAGCGTTTCTCATTGATTGGCTAAGAAACAAAAATTGGCATTCATCCGTCGGAGTGATAGGCCTGGGGTTGAAACATTTAACTGAACTCGTCTGTGCTAAAATATTTTACCCTAAACTAGTGAAATCTCAGAGTAACACTAAATAGGGTTGCAAAAACCAAGTATCGCGGAGATTTGTCTATAAATGAAATGTTACGGCTAGATATGATTCAGTCAATGATAAGGTATGGTACAGTTGACACAGTAGCGAGAACGGATATTAATATAAATAAAAATCTTTACAAAATTGTAAAGATTATAGGACTTTGGGTTTTGTACATGCCACAACGCTCCACGAAGAAAAATGAAGTGTCCAATATGCGGTGAAGTGTTTACAAGTCATTTCTACTTATATTCTCACCATTACGAGAAACACGTAAACGTAACCAAACCTGAAGTACAATATTTGTACGGTACTCCTGAAAACGTATGGATCGATCCTAGACCTCGAGCATCCCGCAATGTTAGACGTCTGGGCAGACCACCTTTGATTGTATATCCAGCGAATAACACTTTGAAAGTAAATGAAACAAGACAGTTCGAAACAGAGTTGACAATTGGAAACGGGATGTTACGTGATGGGACTCTTAGAGACCTCCAAAGTTATACATATAAAGAGCTTCAAGCAATTCTTCGGTTTCATAAGCATCATTGTAATAAATAAGGAGTTCCAGAATAATACTACCTCAGTTCTACTCCAAACGGTGACAAGTGAAGATAAAGAATGGCTGTAACCTGTCCGCATTGCTCAAGCACTCTTGCCACCACTTACAACTTAAAAAGGCATATTTCTAGAAAACATTCAGAATATGTCCAAAACGATAGTGACGAAGACGTTGAAGAATGCGATAATGATCAAGAAAGCGACAATGTTGGTACTGAAAGTGATCAAGATGATGATGATGCAGAAGAAGAAGACAAAGGAGACAATAACTCAGGAGAACCAGAATCTATCGAGAGTCAAGCTACCGACTCAGACGATGAAGATGGTACATACACGTACGACGAAGTTGTAGCAGTACTAAGATTTTATCTGGAACAACACCAACAACTACAACAATGATTTTTTTAAATAATTTACTTGTCAGTGATTATGTAACAGTTAAGCTCTTCAATTAATTTCTTTGTTTTCATTTTAATAAAGTACAATTTTACCAGTAAATCAATATCCGATTTTTTATTGACACAGTTTTACCGATCAAATTTCTTGAATCAAATTTTTTCACTACTTAAACCTTAAAAAGGCACATTTTGGCTTACGACCAAACTTCATCATCTTTTTCCTTAAGTTTTTTTTTCTTGATCCGCTTTTTTTTTGTGCCAAAAAGTTTCTGACAACGCAGTTTTGTATATAATAATTGAAATTTTTTTTAATGAAAATGTCATTAAGATGTAAATTTAAAGAAAACTTGCCGATAAATGATGTCATTGAACCACCGTTTGACATATGTAGGACAAAACACGCAGCATACATACCACAAACTTTTGATTCAAGTTGATGGAGCTGTTGCTCGTTTGATTCAAAAGTTGAACAATTTCTAATAAAAAAATCTGTCATGTCATAGATGTATGGGGGAAATCCAAAACTGTCGCAAAATGAACCTTTACGATTTTTATCCACATAAAGTCCTACCCAGTGAGTACCGGGTGAATACGATGACGAAAGGTTGATTATGAAGCCGTACTCATCCTTTTCCGACAGTATAACATTCTCCAATTTGTCCATTGTGCAGACTTTAAATTTCCGATTTTTTGCTGAATTATTGATTTCCAAGAAATGCTGCAGCACAATGGTATTAATTTTATCTTTGGCCAATTTCAACAAAGCGATTACAGTGGTTGACTCAGCTGTAGTACGGTCAAAGTGTGGGTCTAGAAAGATGTTCATTCATCAGTACCCCCTTTTTACCGTTCTTCATACAGTTTTACAACAGAAAATTTCTTCTTACCTTCCAAATTGTCACCTTGTTTTCACCACTGATATTATTAGTTTCGTAAAAATGCAAACAACCTGCCTCTACGAACCCCAGAACAAAACTGTACTGATCTCACTTCACAGGGTCGTTTCATATTCAAATATATCCATTTTAAAGACAGTTTCTCACAGTTTGAAAAAAAAGAACCATTATTTACTTGGAACTATGGACGATATCGGCGATGTGTACGAATCGCGATGTATGAAAAATACTAAAGAAATTGATCCTACAAAAATTTTGCAACTAAATGTCACTCCGCAAGCCTTGTCAGCTTATTTTTAATGACCTTCCACTTCCACTTGTCACAAAAACATAACAAGACAACAACAATTCTACAATCAAACGAGAAGGCAAGGAGAGCATGCCACAACAGAAATAGACTGTGCTTGTCCTTCTACATAGAGTCCGTTTTATGCCAAAATATTGTCGAAACTGTGAGAAAGAACCATCGCTCCCATGGATGTATTCATAAACTCAATTTTCCTTCACAGAACACAGAAATAGGCTGTGCTGTTCATACTGGACCGTCTCCTTTTTATACAGAAAATATCACAAAAAATCTAAGAAAGAACCAACATTCACAGGCATTTTTTTCCTTCATCTGAGAATATGTACCGAATTGAAAAAAAATGACATTCTCTCAAGAGTTACATTCAATACAAAAGACATTGAAGAAACACAGCTTATGCAAAACAGGATCTTCACTGATCGTCTGTATAGTAGTGCAGTTATATAGTCTTTGCAATCAGAAAATTTGTCCTTACCTTCCAAATTGTCAGAATTGTACGCCTTTTTCTCACCACTGATTTTTTTTTTAGTTTGGTGAAAATGCAAACAGCCCGACTCTACGAGCCCCAGAACAAAACTGTACCGATCTCACTACACAGAGTAGTCTTATATTCAAATATTTTTATTTTAAAGACAGTTTCTCACAGTTTGAGAAAAAGAACCATGGTTCTATGGACGATATCGGCGCTGCATACGAGTCACAATGATGTAGGAAAATACAATAGAAACTGATCCTACAAAATTTGTCCAACTAAATGTCACTTCTCCGCAAGCTTTGTCAGCTAATTTTTATTGGCTTTCCACTTGTCACAAAAAACATAACAATACAACAACATTTATGAAATCAAACGAAAAGGCTCAAGTACAAATTGCCGCAACAGAAAAGACTGTGCTGATCCTTCAACATAGAGGTCTTATTAAGACAAAATATTATTAAAACTGTGAGAAGGACCATCGTTTCATGGAACTATTCATAAACCAAATTTTCCTTCACAGAACACATCTAGACATAGGCCAAAGCCCGTAGCAGGGTAATAGAAAAAAATAAAGTAGTACTTTAATCGAAGTATGCGAATATTTCCATACCTTTTTTCATAATGTCATTGTAAAATTACCATTAAGGCTGCTAATGTATTATTGGTATCAAAAAACTACTCTATTTGACGTGTAAAATCCTCTATTACACTTGCTAGGTGCTTTGAATAGACTCTTCATACCACACCGAGCCTTTTTTATACAGAAAATATCACCAAAGACTATGAGAAAGAACAAACACTCACATGAACCTATTCTACAGGCAATTTTTCCTTCTAAGACACATCTGAGAATATGCACCGACTTTTAAAGAAAAAACCGACATTCTCTCATGAGGCATATTCAATACTCCTTGTCCGGTATATATAGGCCAGTAGTAGGTGCACAATCGTAAAGGTTACTCAACCGCGCACCACTCGAATCTACAGCTGCATTCGTATTTTCAACATTACCAGATTGGCCAGTACCGTATTGTATACCAGTACACGCGGTAGTACCCCTACAGTACAACTTTCACCATCAATACACTGCACAGCACCATTTTCGCCCACAGGATAAGTTCATTCATGACACGACTCATTTCTTCATAATAGTCCCTCATGTCAGATTCTGATATAGACGAACATTCAGTCAAGTCAACCTCCAAGAATCAGTACTCATTGAACCTGTCTTCTCTCTCAGTGGGCGCATCGACCTCTTCACAAATAGGATGTTCGTTCCGTGCATCCATTTTTTACACAGTCAGATGTTTCAACACAAATTAGTTTAAATAGTTTTCTGATGCGATTTTTTCTTTTCTTGTTAGAATCGTTTTGTGAGATTTTTTCCACCAAAATTTTTCTTGGGTGGATTTTTGTTTTGCTCACCCTAATTAGTCTTCTAATTAGTTTTTCTAACCCGATTTTTTCTCTCAACGAATTAGATTTTATATTTTCGTAAACCTTTTTCAGCTACCAGAAACTCTCAGCGCCAGGTGTCACTCAAATATA
>NW_023503615.1:0-22600 GCF_014529535.1 Bradysia coprophila
AGTGATTTAACGATTATGAGTCGAGAATCAACAATTGAAAGATATTTCATTTTTGTGCCTCCCTTTTGCACTTTTGACGCACTCTTTTCGACCCAACTTCTCGTGATTGGCTCGTTTAAATTTCTCTTCGTGCATCAGAAAAAGCGCGGAATTTAAGTATATGTACTATTGGCATTGAGCTGCACTGTCGCTTTTCTATAAAATATGAGTGAGGTATGAGCAAGAATCTCTCATTTTTCCATTTAATTTGTTTGACGCATCTTTGCTAAATGCCGTTGCCATTCAAGGTGTTAATTCCGCACCACACACGTAAAATTAAGCGTCTATGTTGTTAATTCAAAAAGCAAAAAGAGCAATCGAAGAAGAAACGAAACTGCCTTAATTTCAGTGCGTGCAAAAAACAGTAGGTTTTTTGCTCGAAAATTCATAAGTCAAAAGCCTCTCTACCTTCTTTGTCATTTGGTACTACAGGGGATGAAAGACACGACAGTTCATTACAATACATTTATTGAACTCTGCTAATGATCACTATAAAATACACCCCAATTCTGAAATGCCTATAAGCATATGAGAGCCTTGGGATATAGTAGACATGAAGGACAGAAATAAGAACACTCCATTACAGAAAACAGAATTAGGGCCGAAAATTAACTTTTAAGAATGACCAAGAACTCAGCCTGGCAGACACTTAATAGTCATGTCACTCAAAGCTACCAAGAACAATCATCAAACTTGGACAATAAAACTCGATGCGGATTTCTGGTTCAGGATAAAAATCCTTATCGAAATAAAATGAGTGTTGAATCCCCTTTTATCAAGAATACTCTTTAAAAACACAGAATACATCGACTGAAGTTAACCGCTCTCAAAAACTGGTTTAAACCGAAAGTTCAGGTCAGGTCATGCAACCTGCTAAATTTCAGAAACAGGTTCACTTATTTTCCAATCAGGCTGTAAACCTGTTCTGTTCCGACCTTTATCTAAAATCTAAAATACATACTTCATGTGCTTTGTCTATTTTCTGAGGATCAAGCTGATTACATTACACATATAATTCGCCACAATGACCGCAAAATTGTTTGCTGGCAATTAATATATCTACCAGCTACCTGTCTAAAGCTTTCTTATCCTTATCATCGAGATCATGCTCAAGTCATAATGAATATTATTTTCTTTGTTCTTCTGGTAAAAGATAATGATGTTACGATATAATACACACATCGCATAAAATGAAAATGGCAAAGTAAAGTCCGTTGTCGGTGGTAAAGTCTATTATGAAATGAAATTAATTTTATCTCCTGCAAGCTGATATTTCATACATTACGCGTTTCTGCATATAAACACAAACACATATATAACCACAGCCTATACGATTGGATAATTCACACATAACCCACCTAGGGTAAATTTACTTTCCATCTACATATTTGAAAAAAAAAAACGCCGAACGGCGGAAGCGAACACGGGACCAGCAGCATATCAACGAAACATGCTGACCACTACGCCAACAAATCACATAACGCGATGCAATTGGTGTCGGTAGTGGTTCGTTAGTCACTTCTACATCGATCAAATAATCAGAGTAGTCGGAATGATGTGATTTGAACGAAATGTTGAGGTGGATAGTATATGTGTGTGAGTAAGTAAAGGATTCTCTGTATGATGTTTTTTTTGTTGTGAATGCGTTTTAAAACAACTGTCGCTTAATTAATTAATTTTAAAATCAAAATTTTTGTGGTTATATTCGCTAATGTATGAAATATCAGCCTTGCAGGAGATAAAACATTGTGTCTATCCCTTGGTGTATATTTCTCGAATCACTTCTTATGTACAGATTTGTATATACACTCGCTGGCGCTCGTTATATACAATTGTACATACGAAGTTATTCTCGAAATATACACCAAGGTAGAAAATGGTACTATAGGTTTTGTCTTACACATGTCCGGTCTATTTATTAACAATTTTGTAACACATTTTCGATGAAATTTAATTAAGGTTTTTTTTTTTCTCCTCTCTTGTGGCAACCTATTAGAAAGGTTCGTAAATTCAATTTCTGAATGTGAGTAGCACAATACTCGCTTATTGTTGTTAAATTTTGAGCAACAAACATTTATTTTAATGGAAAAACCTAACTAATTTTCAGATTAGTTTCAGTTTAGCTCGAAGAACAATATTGTCGGGAAAAAAAATCATAATAAATGTTTGGTAAGAGCCCGTCCACAAATAATAAAGTTAGGAAAGTTTTGGTGTGTTACATTTAATTAAAGGTCGTTTTGGAGTAAGCTCACCATGTCTCCTACGACGATTGAAAAATATTGCAGTTGTGTCAGCTAGTCATATGCTATCCACAATATATCCATTGTCAAGAATAAGCGATGAGCTGATGTTCTCTTACACAGCGAAATGTATAATGAAAATATTGAAGTAATAGATTTTGCGTGAAACGCTACGATTTACTTTGAACAGACTAAGTAACAGAATTCATGATTAAATCTAGATACACTTGCCGTTTCTAACATGCAAGTATAGATCATAAATTATTGATTATTCATAAAATTTCTACTTCTGTGCACCTGCGAGCTGCCGCAAAAGCTCGAAATAAATGCCTGACATTGCAGTTTTGTTTTCTCTCTCTCTCTTTTATTCATAGTCTTTACCAGGAACACCAGGAATTGCACCCTTCAAATAAGACTTTTTAGTTCAAAATGTCATTTAGACTGTCGATTCCACGAGAAAAGTGTCGGTTACTCTAAGCCTGAAACCAACATTTTAGGGTGACTATAATTCTGATAAATTATTGTAATTCTGCACAGAAAACAGAGATGAGTCTGTCTTATCACCTATGTTACGTTTAAAGTCGCTAGTCATCGGTTATCGTCAAAAACGACTAGCGTAGCCTGGAATACTATCATCTCAAGACAGTTAAACTAAAGAAGTACCAGATGTAGAATCTAACAAAAAGCGACACTTTAAACAATAGAAGGAATAGATTTTTATGGTTTTATTTCACGTTTTCTGTTTATAAAAGAATCGAATATACCTATAAAAACCAAAAAAGAAAATTAACCGCATCATTGCCTCATCTAATGATCTGACAGACTTCTTTAAAACCAATCGTCATTGAGAATTATTAGACATAAATTTCACGAGAGAGTGAACAAACATCTCAACAACATTTCCTCGATTAAGAAAACACGTACAATTAAAGTTTTTCATTAGAATAGTTTCCTTGCAGAATATGTTATTCAGATGCGATTTAGTTAATTGTATTATGGTTTCAATGACAGCCATCGTATCCATTTTATGTATAATAAAAACTACTAGCCGAGACACTAACACACCAAACCAAGGCGGTGTAATTTAATTTATTTCCTGGAAATCATTGTCATTTATTAACAAATCATTAAACACAAATATGATGGAAAATTTATTGGAATTACTCTCTGCTGGATGTTGGTGAAATGATATCGTTTAACCTACATTCATATAAATAGAAAATTTTTGTGTTGTTTAACTTCAGTTTCGTGAGATGCAATCATCGTTCAAAGAAAACCGTTTTCAAAAATCATTCTTCGCATCATCGCCGAAAAATAAAAACTTTTCGATGACAAAAGTGTATCATAATCGTCCCCATTACACGAACAACAGGTTTATCCACTGCAAACGACAAAAAAAAAGTAACTAGTCATTAAGCCAGTGACAATCAAAAGATAATAATTGTTTTCTTTTTGTCCTCAAATTATAACGTCGTCACAATGCTCGGCGTACCACCAGTAAATGGAAAAGATTCACACCCACGCATCTCGAAACATCGCCCCACACATAACACAAAATTTCCTTTTGCTTTTCAACGTGTCCTTCATTAGAAAGAGCATGCCTAGATTCTAGCAAGAACTTTTTTTTTTGTGAATGTAGAGGCAACAAGACATAATATACAATGTGCAAACAGTGGTGTATACACATTGTTGTATACGTTCATATCATCAACGAAATTCAACTAGTTGGGAAAAAAGAGGATCGAAACCCCAGACCAAGGTTTCAAAACGATAGTAATGGAAATCCGTTGATTTCGGAATCCGTTGAATGTGTTATACTATGAGCTTCGTACAATATCCATTTACGACGACACAACACCCATACTACGACAAAACGATTCAGAAAAAGCGTATAACATTCGAGAAACTACGTAGGTACTTTTTTTGCCATTTCATTGACTGAAAGTATGAAAAGCGCCACACACACCAAATATTTCATCCAAGGCGAATGACGTCATTCCGGGGAAAATTACATTGTTTTAGTGGTGTGCGAAGTTCAGATAAGCTTCTCCCCCCAAAAATTTATGGTTCTGAATGAAATAAAAATGATGCAAATTATAGGTAAAGTTCTGACGTGATTAATTTCAATGGAATTAAAACGCTGGATTTGCAATGATGTAGTAAAATGAGTACGTAGCCAAAAAAAAAACGCGAGGGAAATTTAATTATTTATTTTTGGTCGAGAAAATAAAAATGATAATTCGAAATCAGTCATATTTGCGGTGACTGATAAATTAAAATTTGTAAACTTTGCTGCGTTAACGGAGTATATATAATCAAATTAATTTTATTTTTATTCTCGGCGATAAAACCTGAGTTATCTCGAAATATTTGGAATAAATCCTTGTGCGCCTCATGGTGGTAGACGTGTTTCAAATTCATAAATACGACACCACAAGATGGTCTGATTCTCGTATACTTAGTTTTTATCTTGAAATTTATTTTATTTTTTTCAATTACCTTGCCATTTTCCACATAATATACTTATCCGTTTCGTTGACTGTCTACATGGGATATCTTTGAGTATCTCGTTTTTGCTGTTAATGTCGATGCTTTTTATAATAAAATTTTAAATTATTGAACAATGCAACACATCGTTATTTCTCGTGAATATGTTAATGCAAAATGACAATTTAAATGATAATGGATTACGTATTATATACGAGAAATGAATGATGATAATTATTGCAGTTGTTCAGTCACTTAAGCTTAATTAATAGGATGTTAAGATCTTTCGTAAACATAGAAAATCGACAATACAATGATGCTTTTCTCTTCCTACCACACAGCAAAACTATTGGTGTAGGTAAGTTTATATGTACAGTCACCGAATCCACAAAAACAAAACAGTAAAACTCAGATAAATCACTCGTTATTTCAATAATTATCTCAGTTACACTGTTCGGATCATTACTTATCTTTATCACGCTAATTTGACTCTTGCTACGATGTCATTAATCCAACAAATATTCAACAACAAAACTTTTTAATATTCTGCTTTGATTGTTGCTAAACCAAATTAGAAAAAAAATTGTTTTCATTCTAATTAATTAAAATGTTGCTTGATAGCTGTACTGTGTGTACACACACATTTCTGGAATTTGGACTATCCGATTGTTCGTATCGTCAGAGTTAAATTTATACTGTTTTCGATTCAATAAATAATGCCATATTTAATACACCACCACATAACTGTGGGTTGTGAGACTTGCCTGCATAAATTGTTAAAGTTGTGATAAAAGATTTTCGGAACGTTTCACTCTACCTACCCTTTACAAAAGCTAAAAAATATCGGAAAATACTTTTACTAAAACTTAAATGGCCTCAGGCTTAGCAGAACAGAAAGCAAACATTGTTTGGGTGTTTGTTAGAAGAAACTTGAACATGTGTGGAGTTGAAGGAAATCGACTAAGGAGAATAACTTATATCTTTCACTTTGTAGGTCGCCCTTTAAAATATTGTGAATGTGCGCAAAACTTCCAGCAATGATTTTTTGATGCTAGTGCCGCGAAATAGTACATTTCGTACCACGGACTAAAAGTCTTTTTTAACGTGTGAGAAGTTTCCAGACAGAGCCGAAGGCGAGGTCTGGAATCGAATACGCTAAGAAAGACTTTTAGTCCGTGGTACGAATAGCATTTTTCATATTGGACGGAGAAAAAGTTCGACGAAGTCGCACTTTTTGGGTCCTAGGTATGAAAATCCTTATTTTGTCAACTATGAAGCGTTGTGAAAATGGCGTTTGTTGTCATTCTGAGAGGCGCCATTTTAGGTGAGAAAATGATCATTTTCTCCCCTAAAATGGCGGGTTAGCCATATTTAGTGAGGAAACGATCATTTTCTCACCTAAAATGGCTGAATACCAAAACACGCTATTGATTTTATTTTCTTCGAAGTGGACAAAAATACGGATTTTCGCAAAACGCTAGCATGTAAAACGTTGTGTTCACCTCAGGTAGAAATAGGAAATTTCACCTTGAGCGGATTGCGACCCTCGCCTACATTTAGGCGAAATACCAATTAAGCACTGCGGGGAAGTGACGTTAAGTCGGTGCTCTCTAAAGTGGGACCTTTAAAGAAACAATTAGTAAGATGTTTCTGCGCAGTGGTTTTGTTGTGACACTTCGTGTGCACTCCTGTTGTTAATGAACAGATTGATAACCAAAGTACACAGGAAACGAAAATATTAGCTGTTCAAATTTTGAACTTCAAAACAAACCGTTGACAGTTTTTTAGCTGCTTTATATGTCTGCTATTACGAACGAAATTAGGGATTAGCGCCGCTAAAACAGCTATGTTTGCTTATCAGTTAAATCAGACGTCTGAGTAACATGACTCAAGAACTCAACCGATTTGATAATTCACTTTCGATAACTAAATTTGAAGTCGTTGATGCGTCTCTCTGAAAACGACACCTGTCCAATGCCCACCTGCTAATCTCAGTGAATCCAATCTGATAAATGGTTCAGGTGTTACTGGAATGGTGCAACCGCAATCTACACAATTTTCAATGATCGTCAGAATCTATGACCCGCATTTTCTGTAAGCTTTTGTTAACTTTTCAGAAACAGAAGTCGTATGGCGATAAAGTTCATATCAATCTGACCTAAGTATTTTCAACAGACTGATACAAAATCTTTTACTTCATTTGTTTTTTCATACATTTTGCTATTATAGTGGAAACCGGACAAATCTTATCTTCTTTTTGCTTCTTTGTTGATACCACATGACTAGCCGTTCGATTCTCCTTTAAAATAATGGTCCGACAAGAGCATTATGCATTATTCAATAAATACAAAAAAAATCGTCATAGTTGTTCATGACCATGTAAAATACCATTTTGTGTAATGTATTTTCACATAATTTACGATTTTATCGCTTTAAAGTAGATGTATTTTAAGAAAACTTCTGACACTTTACCTAGCCGGAGATGAGAGTATAATTGAAAATCGATACAACTTGGCAAGGTTAGATGGCGTCCGGTTGGTGCTTTGATTAACCACATTTACCATTTGAAATTTAAATTTTCCATTTATTTCAAGTGAAAATTTATTCCAGTACAGTGGACATTCCCAGACCAAAGACCAGTGTCGCACTAATGTTTTCAGCGACAAATATCAACTACAACAGAACAGTCAGCTCTAACATAGATTAAAATCACGAATTTAATTATTTTAAAATACGAAGAAATAATAGGTTGCAATCATTAAAAGCCGACATCCCAGTGAATTCTTGAGTGGAAATCATTTAATCGTACTGGAAAATATGGAAAATATTGTCAATTTTAATGAGGCTCACTGGAAGCCTAACACTTGAATTTAGCTTAAGTATTGTTTGATGCAATGACAATCAATTGTATAGTTGAATTCAAATTCCATACATTCATATCGACAAGTGGCATGCACTAAAATTAACGGTCTACTTGCAAGAAAATTTCGATTTAATATGACTTGATAAAGTGCATAAGTTTTAATTTTTGCGTAGTAATATGTGGGCAACGTACACAGTATTTTTTATTAAATATTCCAGTTCAGCACAAAATTCGAAAATCTGAATTAGCCTCAGAATATAATTAACAAAATAAATCGCTGACGATACTTATGCTTAGTAAACACATTTTGTTTTATAAATAGTGTGAACATTTAGAACTCCCAATGGTCTAGCGTCTAACTTTTTTCAAAATGGCAAAGGCAAACGCATTGCCATTGAATCTGGTAGTTCTTTTGTTCAGAATGTCTGATACAGAATCTATAACTTAATTAGTTCAACACACATTTTACTATAATACAGGAGATCATCGTTTTTTTGTCGTTGTTTTCAAGAACAGATGCGAGATTTCGTACTCCCACTATCAGCGTGAAGTTCAGACTTATGTGGTTCAACATCTATGTTTGCAATAATTGCTTTAAACTATAATAATTGCAAGAAACATGTTATGATTACAGGTAACACTAAGAACGGTTCAAAATAAGATATAGTTCATATAGTCAAAATAGCAGCATTGGTTAAATCGCTGCTCGTCCAATTCTCAGGTTAATCATCAATGGGCACGGTTAGCACCCGGAAAAACGTAAGTTTAAAAAAAATATTCTCAACATTTACCAACATAGTTCGTTACAGTCAATATAGATGTCTGTAAATATGTTTTTTGTCAACCCAAACATGTAGAAAATTCGTACAAAAGATACTTACGTTACTTAAGACAATCTAAGCGGACTTTTAAATGCAAAAATTCTAAACCTAAATTTGCGTACAGAGAAAAATTGCATTATTAGCAAGCATAACGTTAACTAAATTAATAAATTGAATAAAATATTGCGTAAGATAATAATAAAAAATGATCAGAAAACCGGCTAAAACACATTATTATATGGAACATAACCTACGTTTAATTTCTTTTGTATGAAATTCAGACATTGATACGCACCTTGTACTCAAATGAGTAAAAAAAAACTCGTATTTAAATTCGAAAAAACACTGAAAAAGAGAGAGAAAAAAATAATTATTTAATCGAACCGCTTCGAACCATATTTTGATCGAAATATATATATATATCGAATACATACATATTTATAGCATGTCATTGCCAATTCAGTGTGTGTATAACAGCAACAACAACCACGAAAAAAAATGAATATCGCCTACAATATAATGCATTTCTATCAATTAATAGCTTAGCAACAGAAAACGCAAGCACAATGTAAAGATTGCAGCATTTGGTTGATTATATTGTCGTGTATTATTTTTCATTAATAATTATTTAAATCGGGGGCAATGAAACCGAATGTGCAGTTCATACAATATGTATATATAACTTGCAATGCATTTTTCGTCCGGTCCGTTCAGTAGACTTTTTTTATTAAATTTTTTTAAACTATAAACTTGGGTATACGTTTATATTGCGACCATACAATTCTTCATTACACAGCAAACGAATTTTATGTATTTCATATACATTTTGTTAATACTATGCACTGAGTTGCTGATTACATATTGAAATGGAAAATAAATAAAAAATATTTTATAAACATGATTTTCAATAAAGGCAATATAAATGTGTGCAAGGTATATATATGATGTGAATACTTGCAAAAGTTGCTTTTGACAATAATTTTATATAAATTAGATTTCTGTTAACAGTATTAACCTTTGGTATGTTTAATGCTTTTATGCGTTTTTTGTTTAGTCCACGGAATGTTTTTTTTTCTGTCTTCTCTCTTTTCAAAAATTTGCATTAAAAAAAACATTTCGCGCACTGGTGTGGTTCGCTTTTATCATTTTGGTAAAATGGCAATTTAAAAAAAATATATTTTATTGCAAAAAACAATATTTTTTTAATTACATAGATAGATCGATTGTATCTACCTACCCGAAATAATAATAAATGTTTGGAAAGGAATACACACACACACACCACCTAAAGCAAACGAATTTTGTTATTTTTCTGAAATTATATTTTCATGTACCTAAATATGCATTATCGCGCGCCTTTCGTATATATACGATTTTTGCTGAATTGACATAGAAAATCGCTAGCTGATATAACATTTCAATTTCAAGCAAAAATTGTTTATAATTTTGGATCATTTGCATTAGATTTGAAATTTAAAAAAGTGGACGTAAAATAATTCGCATACATAAATGTATAGGCACCACAGGTTACAAAATCTAATCGAGTTTATTTTGTCTGTTTTTAACGAACAATAATCAAAGTCGTTGAAGTCACAATGCGTTTGTGTTCGTTGTTGTTTTTTGATAAAATGCTTATTTTACACCATTATAGGCATAGAAGTGACTGTGTGCATACATATATAGCTTAATTAGCTTAAGCCACAGTATCTCTATCGAACAGGTCTTGAGTTCAGTACAAAAGATTTAATTTAATTCAATTATCTTGATGTATCTGGTACTCCATGGCCGTACGTTAAGTTGGTGCCATTTGATTGGCTCAATCAAAACCAGTTCTTTGTTTCATATCAACTAATTTTTAGATAACTGTCGCCACTAGAAATAAATATTTAAAAAAAAATAATTCCGAAGTGCAGGATTGCAAGAAAAAAATTGAAAATTTAACGAACGATAAGGTTTCGGCAGTAGGTAGGCACAATTTCCTTCAGCCGTTTTTTAACTGGTTGACACAAACAATAAAAACAGAATTCGTAAAATTCTTAAAAAATTGAAAAACTTTTTTTTTATATTCTAAGAATTTATGTATCTTTTCTGAGTCTGAAATAAACATACATTGGCAAAAATGGAACTTCCAATTATATTCATCTGTTATCGACAACGGCGTTAAAGAAATAACTACGATGAGTCTCGCAAGTGGTTTTTTATATAGCAAAATTTATGTTAAGAGTTGTGAAGTAGAAGATTTTGCGCGTCAAATTCACAGTTTCAACAGTGGCAGTTTCAACAAAATATGTAGCAAAATTTTTCGATTTTACGCTCACCTTCAAAGGTTAATTGAGAAAATCTGGTGACACAGTTATGAAATTCCAATCCATAATCAACAAAACTTTCTCAATGTGCACTAACAGATGATGAGACTGTTTCATATACAAAAGTATTAGATAAGGAATGTAAAACTGCGAACTATGCATCGTCGTCACTCTGTAACCCTCTAGTTCAAAGTACGCATAATTCTTGTCTATAATTTCAGGGTCTTCCTGTTTTATCAATACACTCAATTTTATCAATTTGAGCCTGTGATAAGTTAACGAACCATCGCAATAGAAGCCACGTTAGACGTTGAATTTGAAGATTACGAAGGGAAAACTTTTCAATAAATTTTTTGTATGTCAAGTTTAAAAGTTGTAATAGACTCGACGCTCATTACGAACACAAATACGAAGTTCCTATTAAGCAGAAATGAAAAAAGTTTTTCTGCTTACAAGAGAGAACTGAACGGAATTTACGCTTGTTATTTCAGAACGGTGACATTAAATTTGTACATTTCTGCGAAACAGTCTCGTTTCAAATGGGACTATTTTAGGGAAAATTAAGGAAAATATGGAAAATTAGGGAAGATCGAAGAAATTCAGCAAAATAAGGAAAAATAAGGAAAATTGGGGAAAATGTGAAAATCTGGAATCTGGAAAATCTGCATATATACGAAACCCGCTAAATTCGACCAAGCTGCTTTTGAAAGTAGATGTCCGTAATGCGTTCAACAGTGTGGAGAGGGATGTTATGTTGGTTGAAATAAAAAACAAAATTCCGCAGCTGTACCACTCACTACCTTCGTCAATGTTATCTAAAACCAACGTTCCTGTCATTTGGTAACAAGGTAATTTCATCACAAGTGGGAGCCCAACAAGATCATCCAGCAGGCCCATTAATTTTGGCATGTAATTAAAGTGATTGATATTTAATAAGAAACAATCGCAAAAAATAAAGAATTGATCGCAATGTCTTCGTGATCGCAATAAAAATAAAATTTGATCACAAGAAAATAAGAATTTGATCGCTAAATTTATGCAGTTTTACAACTAACATATGATTGCCTCAAAATATGAAATGATTACAAGAAATAAGGAATTGATCACAAAACAAGGCATCAGAACAGTCGGAGCGTTTGCTGCGACTTAGCCCCGTACGATCCGTAATCCTATTTCGTCCGTAACCATAATACGTCCGTAGCCGTAATACGCCCGGAACCCTAATACGTCTACAACCCTCTAATGCGTCTGTTACCAAAATGCAAGTCAAGTTGGACATGGTCAAATTTACTGAAAGTGTTCATTTTTAAAATTGCGCATAGCACAATTACGAAAGCCCGTACGAAGTACCTCTCAAATAAAACCAACAATTTACGACATTATTTTAGAAACCCAAATTTTTTTGCCAACTTTCCATTGGGTATTCAATTACCTCTCAAATAAAACAAAAACTAGCAAAATCGGTTGAGATTTACTCGATTTATGTGCAAAAAGCACTTAGGGCCGAGTAGCGGCCTTAGTCCAAGGGCGCAAATTTGAAAACTTTTTTTGCCATCATTCTATTCGGCATTCAATTATCTCTCAAATGAAACAAAAACTAGCAAAATCGGATGAAATTTACTCGATTTAAGTGCAAAAAACACTTAGGGCCGAGTAGCGGCCTTAGTCCAAGGGCCCAAATTTGAAAAATTTTTCGCCACGTTCTTTTCGGTATTCAATTACCTTCCATAAAAAACTAAATCTGGCAAAATCGGATGAGATTTACTCGATTTATGTGCAAAAAACACTTAGGGCCGAGTAGCGGCCTTAGTCCAAGGGCCCAAATTTTAAACTTTTTTCGCCACGTTCTTTTCGGTATTCAATTACCTTCCATAAAAAACTAAATCTGGCAAAATCGGATAAGATTTACTCGATTTATGTGCAAAAAACACTTAGGGCCGAGTAGCGGCCTTAGTCCAAGGGCCCAAATTTGAACCTTTTTTCGACACGTTCTTTTCGGTATTCAATTACCTTCCATAAAAAACTAAATCTGGCAAAATCGGATGAGATTTACTCGATTTATGTGGAAAAAACACTAAGGGCCGAGTAACGACCTTTGAGCCCTCCCAACAAGCTCGCGTTGCATCCTACACAAAAACAATGTTCAGCAACTTTGTTCTACTCGTCAATACCTTTCGTTTGATATATCACAAGCAGCTATTACGTGCGTATTTCGGTAGATATCGTCGAAAGACTGAAAAACACCTATAGGGCCCTAGCTCTGGAAGGGCCGACCCTACCATGCCCATTTTCGAACTTGACCTTACTTTTGTCGATACCAATCGGGGAAAAAAAGAATTTTGAAAAAAGGTTGTGATTTGCTCAAGCTAGAGGGGTCACGGACGGACGGACGGACATTTTTTTTATTGCGGATTCGTCATCTATGAACATAACCAAAAGCTTTGCCCTTACTGTCTGCTTCCAATTCGACGTGTTACAAACGGCATATTAATCTTATAAGCCCCCAGTACTTCGTACGGGGCTAAAAATAGAACTTGAAAGCAGAAAACAAATAATTGATAGTAAAAAATAAGGAGCTTGACAGAAGAAAGTAATGAATTGATCACAAAAAATAAAGAATTTGATTGCAAGAAATAAGGATATGCTATCTATTATTCTGTTTGATTGCCATTTTGTCAAATTTAATCAGAGTAGATGCGAAGTTTTACGAATGTGGAACGATGAGAGGACTCTTTCACTTTGGTAAAAAATAAAAAACGCGATAGATGTTCTTCTCTTACAGTTTTGTACAAAAAAGGAAGTCCCCCGGTACTTACTAAATTTACAAAACCTTCAATCGTGAATAAAATTTGGATGGTAATAAACGACCGATAAATAATTTTAATTTTTTTTGTCGTTTCCTCACTTTTGTCGATTTTTTTCGACGATTCAGAAAGCGACAAAAGTAAAGAATTGACGAAACGTCTCTAAGTTACATTTCGTAGAAGGATGAATTCCCTAGGAACGAACAAAACGCCTTCTCGTTAAGTTTTGTAAAAGGATGAATTCACTAGGAACGAACACAACGCCTTTGCATTACATTTCGTAGAAGGATGAATTCCCTAGGAGCGAACAAAACGCCTTCTCATTACATTTCGTTGAAGGATGGAGTCCCTAGCAACGAACCGCCTTTGCTTTATGTTTCCAAAATCGACAAAGTGCGAAGGAAAGCCTTTTTTTTACTGATTTACTGAAGAGGTGCCAGCGACATGTACCACATTTCTATCGGTATTTTATTATTTTCTATCGGTAAAATTGAATTTTTCTATCGGTCGAATATATGTCCCATAAAATTTTCACGACTCGTGAGAATTACGGCCCTCGTTTCGCTCTGGCCGCAAACTTCACACTCGTATGGGAGTTGTAAAATATTTTATCTGTCTAGAACGATAATCTCGACCTTATACCTCTAGGGAGTTTTTGTTTATCTCGATATATCTGTTCTCGACAGATAAAATATGATATGCACCTATTGGCAGACTGTTATTTTGACGTATTGACGCCTTCGGTTAGGGCAATAATGTCCCACACGTCAAAATATCAATCTTGGCAACAGGTGCATAATATATATTGTTTGATTGTTGGAATAATGAATTTAAAAAAAATATTCAGAAATTAGTTGAGAATGACTTATCTTATATTGCCTACAAAGAATGATGGTTACATTTAACATAAAATTTCCTACACTTTTCAATCATAGTGTGCTCACTTGATAGCAGGCATTTTTCTGCCGTAAGACATTGAGTAAAAAACATCTTTCTTTGGTATAGTAGACGCATTAAATTTGTTAGTCAACTATCAATTTTGATAGTCAACTATCAAGTTGTGAGGCAACTCTCAAGTTGTTAGTCTTTTATCAAATTCTTTATTTTTTGCGATCAAATTCTTTATTTTTGGGGATCAAATATTATTTTTCGGATGGTAAGTGGTACATGGGATCACTTCTTATTTTTGGTCTGTAGAATCTTATTTTGTTGTGATAATTTTGAAAAAGTGTCAGCGATCAGTTTCTTTTTTCCAGTGGTCAGTTAATAATTTCAAGTAATCAAATCTTATTTTTAGAATTATCACTATAAATTCTTCCCATTAATTTTTAGCCTAGCAATACATCCATTGACTCTTCAATTGCCTTCCGATCTGAACATTTGGTACTTGTAGTACTTTGATGACGGAACGATCGGTAACACACCCGAATCTAGCATAATCTAGCAATTATCAAGGAAAAGGCTAAATTGCTAGGTTTGGAATTGAACGGAGAAAAATGCGAGCTGTTTTTCTGTAACGGTCAGGTGGATCAGCACATAGTCGATGAATTTGAAGCCATAGCTTCCGGCATACGAGTTGTCAACGATGAGGAATGGGAATTGTTAGGACCACCTCTGCTTGAGAGCGCCATAGAAGTCTTCGCTAAGAGAAAATTCTATAAAATGTACGTTCTAAAAATCAAAATTGTTCTAAGCAGCGACAATAAAAATTGTTCTAAGTTACACCCCTGTGATTTGGATATGAAATCGGCCCTGGAGAAAATAACCAATGTTCAGTTAAATCACTCTCAATGGGTGCAGTCCAGCATGCTAGTCAACTTAGGCGGATTAGGCATTTGCTCATTGTCGCTACCAGCTTTCTTGTCTTCGATATATTGCGTCAAGGATTTCGTTTCTATATTAATCAGTTTACGGGATTACGAATCCGAAATCGGCCACTTTACAGAGACATTGTCGCGATGGAGCGAGTTAAATGATGACTTAACGCAAGAAAATGTACGCTCACAATTCAACTGGGATCAAATTAACTCCAAAAGAGGCGCATCTTCATTATCATTCACCAACGATACCGAACTGTACCGCTTTCAACTTCTTCAAAGCAAGATGTCAGGAGCATGGCTTAATGTTGTACCGAGTCCAAGCATTGCAACGTTAATGAACATCAGGTTTTCCGCACCTGCGTTGGGCTACGTCTTGGAACCAAAATTTGTCATACATTCGTGTGTATTTGCGGCACTTCGGTCAGTACCGGACTGGCTCGAAAAAGCCCATCGGGGGCTCCATGCAACTCAATTTAAAAAGGCCCACAAATTAAAAATTCTCATACAAAAATCCAAAAGGCCCATCGGGAATTCCCCGAATTCACCATATGGCCAGTCCGGGCCTGACTTCGGTAGATTCTCTGGGTCGTCACTGGTTGCATTGTAAAAAGAACGCTGGAAAATTCTTCCGACACGCTAAACTCAATCGTACGTTGCACACGGGTTTGGCTTCCCTTAATAGATGTTCTTTGTTGGAACCACCCGGTTTATTCCGAGATTACGGCAATAAACGTCCGGACGGCATTACATACACCGCTTGGGAGAAGGACAAGGCTCTAGTGTGGGATGTGACGTGTGCCGATTCATTAGCCGCATCGAATATGACTGGCAGAACGAAGACACCGGGCATGGCGTCGGTAAAAGTCGCAATTCGAAAGCATACGAAATATTCCAAACTTAAACGAAACTACCATTTCGTCGCATTTGCGGCAGAAACACTGGGTCCTTGGGCGAAAGAATCAGTGAACAAGATTGGCGCTAAACTGACTCGCATAGCTGGTTTACCGAAGTCTAGGACTTACCTGTTTCAGAGGATTTCATTAGCCATCCAACATGGGAACTAAATGTGCATTATCTCCAGCATCCCGAAAAGCACCCCGATGGAGGAAGTGTATTTCGTTCAGTGATTTTCTTTGCTTTAGTTTTTGTGTTTTTTTTTCCCTAATTTAATTTTGATTGTTTGTACTTTAGCATGTTTTTACTGTAGAATTAATTCAAGTTTGCCAAACAATACCCTGTCACATTCATCTGTTATCGATAACGACGACAAAAATAATGAAAAGCTCTGGGTAATATGGTCCTTTATATGTACAATAGTAAAATGCATGTTAAAAAAATTGAAGTACAAGATTTGAAATCAACAGGTTAAAAATACGTTTATCGATGGAAGTAATAGATTCGATAATAACACTGGTCGCTTGCGGTCTGTAACAAGTTAATTCTGATAATTTCGATGTCTATCTAAAGTGCTTACTCACAAAATGTAAACCAATTGAGCTAAATAGAGCAGCTCTCTTACGTCTTCATTACTCATTTCAATATCATTGTTTACTGGACAATATTACCTAATACAATCTAATTATTCAATGTCTATATCTATCACGTCGGCAAACGACTTGATGTCGCATGTCGATACAATTTTTTTTTCGGTGCGGTTTTTGTTTATTTTCATAACGCGACTTTGCTTACGCATTTTCCAGAAATATCTACGAACAATACACTGACAAACGTGCAAATGTTTACGTTTATCCATTCATTTCAGTTGAACATGAGTAAGTTTGATTTCATCAACCAGTAGCCCCTATACACATTTACAAACATTGTGGGAGTATTTGAGCAGATCTATGATTTTCGTTGAATTATAGCTTATCAATCTACATATATAACGCATTCGCTTAGACGCATTGTAATAACTAACATTCGCTTATGTGTGACTAAAGATAACGACAGAACATGATCCAGGCACAAAAATTTTCACTTTCTTTTTATGATGAAAAGTTTTATATGTTTTACGTCATCAATGTTTGGATGGCTTGCGTGACGTCAAATATACCGGTTTAGATGACGATTTTGCGTACGTTTGTTCTTTGTTAGAATCTATAGATTAATACCAAGCGGTTTATATGTGTGGAAAGCAACCAGAACTTTCACAACAAATCAATGAAACGTTTGGATTGTGAGCAAAACATTGCGACGTAGAGCAATATGGTTTACTATATCGAGTTCGAACGAGACGATTGGCGAAAAGAAAAAGTTTTTTAAAAGAAATTGTGTCTATAATGTGCAACTTACCTCACATTGGTGTTCAAGAAGAACGTATTGACTTTGTCACATATCCCCGCTAGGTAGCAAATCAATGTGCTTCTGAGCTAACTTATTCGTCTTCTTGTATATTACACACTATAAGATCGTGCGAAAACTAAGGGGAAGCAATTTGTCGAGCTCACACACAACATTTATTATTTAACAAAGTAAATTGTCTAGACAGAAGAATATTTTTACAGAGATCCAACAAATTGTATTATGCCGTCCTTGATTGAATTATATCATGCCGAAAGAACCAAAGTATGCAATAGAAACAGCTTCTAATTCCTTGGAGCATAAAGATTTTTTTTTTTAATATGACGAACAGTTCTCTTTGTACGCTAGAGTTTACGTTGATGTGGAAATGTAAAATTTTCAGTTATATTCTGAGATATTTTGCGTGGAGGTAAATTACAGGTTCCTTTCGTCGATATAATTTGCTTAGAATTCAACCGCAAATGATGATTCAATGTAGAATATGAGGAAAGTTTGTTAATCTGTCGCAACCAAACACCTCCCATCTGTCTTCGGTTGCGTAACTGAATAAATATTGAAATACCTAATGAACCGTAAAACGTATTTCCATATTTTCCAAAAAAAATCTTCATTTTCCCCACAACAATGACTCTTTTTTTCAACAAAAAGAAAGGGAAAATTGGGAAAATATTCTGTGAAAATATGAGAAAATTTGGGAAAACATCTTCACAAAAATAGTTCCTAGTAATACCCATTCAGGTATGTGGACCAGGACCATTCATAAATGACGTAAATCTTTTCGGTGCTGTCAATTTTGATGCTAAATGCTAAAAAACTCAATCAAAAATACGCTCTCAGTAAAGTGAAAGCAATACCCTGGGGGTGTATTCTAGAGCGTAGTTTCAACTCTATTTGACCAGCGAGTTATTTAAGATTGAATTTTGATGACAACACTAAAAAAGCGTTACTTAATTTATGAATGACCTATAACCTTTATGGATTACTTCGCTCACTATTAATAGTGATTCCTTACCTCCCTAGTATTTGACATGTTTGACTTGCATTCGTCTAAGTAGTTCGTAGCGTACCATGATAGAGTTCAAGGTTCTGAGAGAACAGAGACTTCTGAGTTGATCACGAAGGCGATGTAATCAAAAAAAAAATTGTGGCGACAACTACCAACTTTTGTGAGGCTAATGCAATCAAAATAGGCCTTGCATTTTCTCGTACAGATAGGAGTCATGATTTCTTGGTGTGAATAAAAACACACAACACATGCAATCGTACACGCATATACATATATTTCAAAATTTGGAGGCTTTTTGACGTTCCAAAAATGAGTGTTCGTGCTAGAAACAGTGCTATGATTCAACTCTATTTGTCTTCAAGTTGACTTTTCACACGATATGTAATGAGTGCGTTTAACAAATTTGATGTCACCCGCCTTCGTGAGTGTCTTACTGTCTTAACCTGTTCTTTCATAACCTTGGTCTAATTCACACAGAGCCAAGTCTGCTGGTGTGGATGTGAAATAAAACTAACGTCTTACCTGCCGATTTACTTCCATTCATTACTTCACATTAATATGCTCTTATCGTTCACGTAGTACAGTTGCGCGACTCAACTCAACAATATGTCAATAAAATTCACACGATGTGTATTGTCACTGACGCTAAAGTAAAAAAGATTATCCTAAGCAGCCTTTATAATGAATATGCAAGAAAAATTATATTCCTAGACATTGTAGCATTTTCCTTCGATACAATACCTCACCATGCTCCGTAGTCTATACTTGACGTCCACTGATACTCGTGCAAGCTCTCGTTAAACTTACACGTCTCATATAAACAACGGAGTATGGTAATACACTGTTAGTGCACTATATCCATACACACACTAAATACTACACAACGACCAGTGATCGACCACCTATGCAAGAACGCTAATTTGACCAGATTAGACCACATTTTGAAGTGTAATCTTCAAAAATATCAAAGCTTAATTTAATGGAGCTGCGTCTCCCGTTTAGACTGAAATGCCACTCAAAGTTTGTTGTTGTTTTTCCTACTCGTTTAGTATCAGTTTCAACGATGAAATGAGATAACTGTAAAATCATTATTGTTTTGAATGGGCGACATTTTTAACCAGCAAACAATTGATAAAAAAAAATCTGGAAAATCCGATTTTCACTTTGATTGACATTAATTTGAGTGTTTTACTGTGTATAAAAACGCTAGCCAAATGTATTGTTATTTTGACCTATAAAAGTCGACGTCATTATCATAAATTTATTTGTATTGCATTGTTTGAGAGGTTTTTTACGAGACTTTTTATTTCTTGTAATCGATGGTTCGGTGGTATGATGTTATACAATTTATATATCAACTTCTCCACAGCCAAAATCAATCTATTGTCGAAAAGCTTTTTTTTACATTCTGAAATCTGAAATCGAATTATAATTTCCGTTTCAATGGAAATATTTTTGGCAATAAGAAGCAGTTTCCTTCCTTATTGTTTTTTTTATAGTATAACATATCGAGGCATATATTAGAAGGTTGATATCTCTTTTACAAACGACTAGTCATCTTCTATTGACCAAAGACGTTCTTTCTAAAATGTCATCGCTATTGATAGCATACAGGAACGTGTGGGTCACTATAAACATATATAGTATAAGTCAACGTAATTTGAATGGAACAGTGAGTACAATAGGTCAATTGGAGCATGGCCTCCCACACTAGGGTGAAGGTTTTGGGAGATAAGTATTTTATGCCAAAGGTTGAGATAAATCCAATGAGAAACAACCAACAGATATAGGGAAGAAACAGAACACTTTCACAGGACAGACGTAATCTACCCACTGGATTTTGTAATTGCAGATACGTAACACGATATCTGTTTTACAATTTTTCATAGTCGATTTCCTCAAGTTGTCGCCTGAGAGTAAATACGGAACTTTCACTGGGGCAAATTTCCCTTGAATGCAACAATAACAGCAGTGTCGGCCCAAAAATTCAACGAAGTGTATGACGTATGGTACCATATGTCAGAATTTGCATAGACCAGATAACATACGGTTTTTGCGTTTTTGTCACCTGGGAATCATTTTTATATACAAATTTCAACCTAATTTCAGATTCACCACATGAAACCTCACAAACAGCGACTATGCAAATTTTTTACTCAGAAAAGAGTAGGAAATAGGATTCAAAGTTTTTAACTTTTTTAACTCTGCCGACTAAGCGAACTATCTATGAACAGCGTTCATTGAACACGCTGTTCACATTGTGTATGAGAATTGGGAAAATACCCTTGTGAGATTACGCAATTCTCTTCGGATGAATTTAAATTGAAATTTTACACAAGAAATGAATTCATTAGAAGCGAAAGCAAACGGAATTCGCGTGTCCTCAGGCTTATATGACTTGCCATACCTTGTCTTTTACCTTCATTGAAACAAAAAAAAAATTAACCCCACGATATCCTTGCGTACCGAATTCTCACCTAGAAAAAATAGCTGGCATTTTTTCCATCCGCTATAAATAGCAAATCAAAATTTCTCAAAACTCTGTGTAAAAGGAAATATGAATTAATTTACATGTTTATTCGAGTGAAATATTTCTATCGTCAAAAAACTGACTTGCGTCGAGCCCCCCTTTATCTCTCAGTGTTCTGGTGAAAATTAATTAATTTATTGAAGAAACGAAAAAGACAAATAGAACCCAGGTTTAGCCTGAATGCTGCAAAGATGTGACACAAATTTTATTTTCGTACCAGCAGTCACTTCGTCTCCATTCGCACTGTTTATTTATAAACCAAAACATAGATTCGATTCTTTTTTCTACTTATTTTCATATTAGTTTCGAAATTCCTATTATAATTCCATTTACCCGAGAGAAGCATATTATGTTTCATTGCATTATGTGGAATAACGAAACATACGAATGAATAAAGTTACACCGAATACCAACGCTTCATGTTGGGTTCATTCATGTTGTTGTACCATAAAGTTTATCATATTTTATCTTTGTTGTCAGAGTCTCAAAAGTCGAAAATATCGGTAGTGTGAGTCGAACATATATGCCTTTTTACGTAACGAAACTCAAAGCCAATGTTTTGGTATACATATTGTGGTACATCATGTACACACCGGAGCCAGAACACTATTATACACAGCAATGACGTCAAAGATCACAAAATGATTTTTTGATCAGCAAAAGCGAAAGGAAAAGCTCAAAGACATTTATTATTATTATGCGCTGTGTTATGAATGCTGGTGTGAGTGTTTCTGTGAGTTTTATTTAAAACAACACAGTGTCTTTACATATGGACAGAATAAAATGTGAATAACTATACGCTGCGCGAAATGAACTTATATGTGGGTATAATATACCTCTATATGAATGCTAGAATTGAAAAATAATTTATGGAATGTTTGTGTATATAATAATCTTAAATGTATACGCATACACAGCTAATAGATAAATAGTTATTTCTCGCAGTTTTCTGAAAATAAAATGTTAAAATTTTTTATTACATTAAGGTAGGCAGCATAGTGTCTTTCGAGTCTGGCTGTAATGTATCGTATGTGCGGAGGAGATTTTGCAACAGAAAATCCTTTCGCTTAACTTTGCATTTTTATATCGAATCGATATACAAATTAATAGAAAAGATGCATCACGAACATCGTTACCAAACTGAAATAGTTTGCTAATGTCGTCAAGACAGCCAACCATCAAATGCACTTGTTATATTCCATCGAAAGATATATATATAGACGTTGATGCTGAACAACAAAACACTTGCAACTGAATTTGCTTCACTTAACCTTTGCATAGACGTAGGAGTCGTCATATCGGTCATAGTGTCTTTTATTAATCGATTTAGTGTTCGGTGAACATCGATATACTTAAAGAACCGGCAGTCCAAACATGCTTTAG